>NC_030382.2:1788642-2090312 GCF_001625215.2 Daucus carota subsp. sativus | reverse complement strand
AATTTATTGAACCTCAAAATGCATGCAAATAGTTAACCACCGCATCAGCAATTCAACAATTGTAGTGTCACTTAATAATTTTCTTTCCAGATGTTTTCATGACAGCAATTGGTAATTAAGAGTTTTCAAAAATGAAGTAAAGAAAGAGAATAATTAAATTTTTACTGTTGGAGTGATTTTTATTTCAAATTTCTTTTAACTTAAGTTAAAACCTAATTTAACTAATCTTTTGAACTTCTAGATTGTTTACTTCTTAATCCGTTTTTTTCCTTTCATATTTACTTCTTTTATATACTGAATCAAAATATATTAGAGTGATATATTTAATTTTTATTTAAAAAATGTTTGTAGGGAAAATATAAAGTAGATATATATTTATTAAAAACACGAAACAAAAGTTAATCTGATTTATTAAATAACCATGAATCAATGATTAATCAACCCCGGATTTCATCTCATCTGTCAAAAAAAAATCCCCCAATTTGCATAAGTCAATAACATTATATTAAATTAAATTAATAATAAAACACGAAAAAATGCTATTAAGCTTACAAATAATAACAAAAAAAAAATATTTGGTCACCCGTGCTTCGCACGGGTTATAGGCTAGTATATATAATAGGATACCCGACAAAATATATGTATATATATAATAGGATTTATTTAAAAAAATAAAACTACAATAGTACAATAGCGCTTTTGAAAATGATATTTAAGTGATATTTCCTTCAATAGTGTTTGATAAAGTGTTATGTAAGTGTTGTACATAATTATTAAAAAATTACTTTCATAACACTTACAAAAACGCTATTGAAGTCTATACTAACATAGCGCTTATAGAAGCGCTATATAAGTAGATTGCACTTGCATAACGCTTACTACCATAGCACTTCTGAAACCGCTATTGAAGTACTCTACCACCATAGCACTTATACAAGCGCTTTGTAAGTAGATTGAACTTACATAACGCTGGCTTAGAGAGAGCTTAAAAGCGCTATCTAAGCTAAAAATTGAGTGTTATGTAAGATAAAATGTGTAGTAGTGTTGTTTTCGGCTGGACTCCACTTTAAGTGAGGGTAGTGTTGAGTGGGTGTCAAACAAAATCCCACATCGTAAAGATAAAGTAGCCAAACAAGTTCATTAACTTGAGTTCTTTTGAGAGGTGGAGCCTAAAACAAATCCGCCTGAGCTTGGCCATGGCTACAACCAATAATATCATACTAATGTGGCTGCCAGGCTGTCAGGTACTTATCACAAAACAATAAGTGGTTGGGCCTCTTTTCAATTTTGTTGGCCGACCATGTATAAAATCGAGGAATTTCATTCTTTTAAAATTCATTCAAAATTATAAAATATGCTGCACTGAAAATTGATCTTTTTGTGAAAATTGATCTTTTTCCTACAAGTTTTAAGCATATAAAATTTATGTATCATAATATCCTATCCTATATTATAACTAGTGAATAAAGCCGCGCTTCGCGGCGGCGTTATGAATTTTTTATAAATTTTGATACGAATTAATATTATAATTGCATAAAAGTTATTTTGAGTCATGTTCCCGTTAAATATATCATCAATAAAAATATATAATAATTAATATAAAATTTGTTTAAGTGGCCCTCATGTCAAACACAATACTAATAAAAAAACAAAAATTGTTTGAACGGTCCTCCCATCGAAAATAATATTAATCAATAATTATTATTATAATTATGATAAAATTAAATATAATAATATAGATAAACTTTATTTTGAGCCGTTCTCTTGTCAAACACAATACTAATAACAAAACATTATAACATAAATATTAATTTGAGTCGCGCGCCCTACCATCAAACACAATAGTAATAAAAAATTATTATAATTATGATAAAGTTAAAGATTATATTTGGATAAAAATTATTTTAAGCCGTGGTCCCGTTTTAATAAAAAAATATACATTATAGCTTAGATAAAAAATTGTTTTAGCAGCTTTCCTGTCAAACATAATACTATAGAAAATTTATTATTATTAAGATAAAAATTAATTTGGGCCGCCCTCCCCTCAAACACAATACTAATCTAATCAGGAATCTTTTTTAGAATTTTTGATACGAATTAATATTATAATTGCATAAAATTTATTTTGAGTCATGTTCCTGTTAAACATATCATTAATAAAAAATATTATAATTAATATAAAAATTTGTTTAAGTGGCCCTCTTGTCAAACACAATACTGATAAAAAAATTGTTTGATCCGCCCTCCCATCAAAGACAATATTAATCAATAATTATTATAATCACGATAAAATAAAATATAATAATATAGATAAAAATTAGTTTGAGCCGCTCTCTTGTCAAGCGCAATACTAATAACAAAATATTATAATATAGATATTAGTTTGAGTCGTCCTACCGTCAAACACAATAATAATAAAAAATATTATAATTATGATAAAGTTAAAGATTATAATTGAATAAAAATTATTTTAAGTTGTGGTCCCGTTTTAATAAAAAAATATATTATAATTTAGATAAAAAGTTATTTTAACCACTATACCGTCAAACATAATAATAATAGAAAATTTATTATTATTTAGATAAAAATTAATTTGAGCCATCCTCCCCTCAAACACAATACTAATCAAACAATTATTTCATGATACATCTAGAGAGAAAGGGCTTACGGTCTCACTATGCAAGGGTGCTTACGGCCTCACTATGCAGGGGTGCCTACTAGAGGTGGCCAAACGGGCCGAACCGACCGAACCGGCACGCTCCGAACCGACTTTTTAACCGCCCGTAACCGTCTAAACACGGGCCGGTTCAAAACCGACCTGAACCGATACTGAGCACGTGCCGAATACGGGTTAGGAAATGGGAGACCGAACCGTAACCGGCCCGGAACCGCGGAAACCCGTGGAACCGGCCTGGTTTGAACCGCGGAACCGCGGTTTGAACCGCGGAACCGCGGTTTGAACCGCGGAACCGTAGACTCGTGCATCGACCACCAATTTTTAGTCCATCAGCAAACTTCACAATGCTTTCTGTTCTTTTTGCATGGGTTTTAATTTGTTAGTTTTTGTTTTATTTTGTTAATTTTAGTTGTTGTTTAGTTAGTTTAGTTTATTCTCATTTATTATATAAAAAAATTACTTAATTTTATTTCGTTTCGTTTTAGTTTTTAAATTTCAGTAATTTTATTTGCAAAAGAATTAATTAATTTTGTTTCGGTTAAGTTTTTAAATTTAGGTAATTTTATTTTTAAAAATAATTTAGTTAGTTTTATTTCGGTTAAGTTTTTAAATTTAGGTAATTATTTATTAGTTTACACTTTATTGATCATTAATTACATAATAACACTAAACAAAAATAATTTCCAAAACTAATATCATATAAAATTTTATTATCCAATTTTTAACATTAAAGAATTGTTAAAATTAGTTACATAATAATACTTAACCCATTAATTTATTAATTAGTTGCATAATAATACTTAATCCATAAATTTACGATCTCTTAATTAGTTACATAATAATACTTAAACTAAATTAAAAAAAATAAAAACAAAAATAAACCGGCAAAAAAAACAAAAAAGAAACAAAAAATAAAACAAGTACTATGTGTCTCTGTTGGACTTGACAGTGATTCAGCCACTGACAACTGTTGTACTTTAGTTACTAACACAAAGTCACATGCGCAAACCCGTGAACCGTATAACCGAACCGCAGAACCGCAGCCTGTTATTATTCGGCCCGAACCGCTGAACCGCAAAACCCGTGTAAACCGTATACCACGGTTACGACTTTCTTTTTCCCAGCCCGGCCCGGGCACGGCACGGACCGCCAGTTTGACGGGCCGGTTACGGTTCCACCGATGACGGTTCGGAACCCGCTTGAACCGGCCCGAACCGGCACGGCCCGCCCGTTTGGCCGGCTCTAGTGCCTGCCTACGGCCTCGTTGTAAGCTGCATGGATGGATAATCCTGCAGGAGGTGCTTAAGCTCGTAGACTTGATTAGCCCACAGCTTTTTCTGCCATCACTCTTCCATCCAGATTCAAGAGGTATATGAGGAAGAAGCGAATAGCAGTCCAAGCTTAAAGGATATGTTGCTGTGGAATGGGATCAATTTGCTCATGCGGTATCTAATAGTCCAGTGTAGTTTTGCTTCTAGGAAGTCTAGGTTCCAGTGTCGTAGGTTTTGTTATATGTCGTAGATTTGATGGGTAGTATTTTGTTGGCCAGCTTTTGTTATATGTCAAGGGTCTGTTATTGTATCTCATCGACTATCTCTTGTTGTACCGCTTCCTTCCGGTGGAATTCAAAATTTGCATCATTTGCTTCTCTCCACAATTTCAAGAATGAGACACGGGAGTTTTAAATTTATATAAAATCGCATAGGACCGAATATAAAACCTTTTTTTTAAACTTATTATGAAGAGTAATTCTGGTAATTTTAAATTATTTTAAAAAAATTAGAGAACTCATTCTTAAAATAGAATCATTGAATAATTAAGATTTTGCAGCTGAATTCTAAATTTTAATAAGTTCTATATTAATATGTAATTAAAAATAAGAATTGTATTAACTTTATGATTCCTAAATAAGAAAAAGCATTGTATTACTTTAAGGATTCTTTTTCTGGATTCTAGAGTATTATCTTTAGAATCCGATAAGAAAAGAATTGTATTATCTTTAGAATTCTTGAACCTGATTTTTTCTGATTTTTTGAATTATAATTATATTTTCTATCCAAAATTTAAGAAAAATTAGAATACTGAATCGAACAATTCTAGAGACGCCCGCACCCTCCTTTATATATATACTAGTGAAAAAAGCCGCGCTTCGCAGCGGCGTGATAAATTTTGGTATGAATCAGTATTATAATAGCATAAAAATTATTTTTGAATCATCATCCCGTTAAACATATCACAAATAAAATATTGTAATTGGTATAAAAATTTGTTTAAGTGTGAAACACAATACTAATAATAAAATTGGTTCGAACACCCCTCCCGTCAAAAACAATATTAATCCATAATTATTACTTTTATGATAAAATTAAATTTTGTGATTTTGATAAAAATTAGTTTGAGCCGCTCTATTGTCAAACACAATACTCATAACAAAATATCATAATTTAGATATTAGTTTGAGTCGTTTTACAGTCAAACACAATACTAATAAAAATTATTCTAATTATGATAAAATTAAATATTATAATTGGATAAAAATTATTTTGAACTGTGGTCCTGTTTTAACAAAAAAAAAAATATTATAACATAGATAAAAAAATTATTTTAGCCACTTTCCCGTCAAACATAATACTAATGGAAAAATTATTATTATTTAGATAAAAATTAGTTGGGCCGCCTCCCGTGCCCGTCAAACACAATACTAATCAAGAATCATTTACAATATCATAAAATCAATATATGATTCCTATTTTATATATCCTATTTTATTTGTTAATTATTTTTATTTTTTGATTCTTATTTATTAGTTAAAAATTATTATTCTTTTATGGTTCTAATTTTTTTGCTATTAGTTTTTTTAATGATTATTATATTTACAATCCTTTATTTTCTATTCGAAATTTAAGAAAATTATAAAACTAAATCGAACATAAAAATTGTACGTATCACCTTACAAATTTTAAATATAAATTATATTTTATCTATGATTTTTAGTTTAAATAAATATAATCCTATTCCTTTTAGCATTCCTAAATAAGAAAAAAAATTGTATTACTTTTAGAATCTAAAAAAAATTGTATTAACTTTTGAAATCTTTGAACTTGATTTTTTTAAATTTATAGTTATATTTTCTATCCGAAATTTAAGAAAATTATAAGAAAAGAATTTTATTGTTTTTAGAATCTAATTAAAAAAAAAAGGAATTGCATTACCTTTAATATCCTTGAACTTGATTTTTTGCATTAAAATTTTATTTTCTATTTGATATTCAAGAAAATTTAAAGACTGTATTGAACTATTATCGAAATCGGTTGTAAGGTCATTCATGCATACTATTTGAATGAGGTTGCGAAAATCTCAAAGATATTTTTAATCATAGAGTTGCTATCTTCTTGATCTTTATGGAACGACGTGAGTTTACAGCTACGAATATGTTTAGACAATTTGATATTCCGAAAGATGTTGGTTTTTATTTTTTAAATATATGATTTGAGAAAAACTAATAAAATAAGATTATAAATTTTATAACTTTTGAAAATAAAAATTTTATTTTATTTTTTTTATCTTTACGATAATTTAACTCCGTTCGATTCTATTTTGGATAAAACGCGAGGATAATTCATTCGATTTCATTAGTTTTTTTTTTTGCACAAGTAAAGTGAGTCGATATTTGAACTGTTTGTTCATGCAACCTTGCTTAAGGGGAAAAAAGAGAAGTCTGCACACGGCTTTTGATACAAACTCCATAACAGCTCTTTAAAGTTGCTACTGACCAATTGTATTATTGTAGTGCAGGGGCTGCTGATAGATCACAACTATTCATAAATTTCGAGTTACCGTGAACAAAAATAACATGTTGATACAAATTTATGTGATATAATTGTTTATATATATATTTTGTAGATTCTAGAGTATTATTAGCTTTAGAATCCGATAAGGAAAAAGAGTTATATTACCTAAACAAATATATTTTGTAGATTCTAGAGTATTATTGCTTTAGAATCCGATAAGGAAAAAAGAGTTATATTACTTTTAGAATTCTTAAACCTCATTTTTTGAATTATAATTATATTTTTCTCTCCAAAATTCAAGAAAAATCAGAAGGCTGAATCGAACAATTCTGGAGACGCCCGCATCCTCCTTTATATATATATATTGATGATTGATTGATACCTGAGTCTACCACAGTCTCCAGTTAACCAATCACACAAGAAGAATTATTTTAGGACCAATCAGAATTCATTCCTAAATTTTAGACCAATGATATTTCTCCTCCAACTTTCCTTCTGTTAAATATTAACCATATTAACCACAGACTCCCTTAACCAATCAGAAAAAAGGAATTATTTTAGCATCAATCAGAAATCACTCCTAAATTTTAGAACAATAATTTTCCTCCTCCAACTTTCCTTTAATTAAATTTTAAGCACAAAAATTTACGTAGTATAACGAAATTTTATACCAATCATATTCATTCTTTGAATTTCTGTTTTAGCACCTGAATTTAAAACCAAACATGCAAATTTTTTGACATCTAAATTTTACACGAGTTATATTAGTTTTTTTGAAACTAATTTTTATAAAAATCATATTTAGATGTAACAACTGAATTTTAGACCAATTATATTTATTCTGTCAAAATTTAGGACCAGAAGTCATTACTAAAACTAAACCAATCATATTCATTCTCCAACCACCTTATGTAGTTAACCAATCAGAAAACAAAAATTATTTTAGCACTAATAATATTCATTATCTAACTTTTTTTTATTAAATTTTATCCAAAATACTAATCACATACAAGTTAATCAATACATTTTTTTATTATACAGTATAATTAATTAACTCTTTTTCATTATCTGATTATAACTCAACCAATTAGACTCCTTTTCATTATCTAATTAAAAATAATCTAATTAGATAATAATAGTATCCCCCCCCAGCATCTGCCAGCACTAACACGGCTGCACAGCATGCCTTCCCGGGGAATCGAACCCGTGACCTCGCTCTGATACCAACTCTATCAATCTTTTTAAGAACAAAACATTTAGAACCAAAAACTTTAAAGTACCCGATATTAGGAGTCTTATTTCTCAGCAACTCATATGGAGTCTTGTTCAAGATAGGCCTGATGATCACCCTGTTCAGAACATAGCAGGCTGTATTGACTGCTTCTGCCCAGAAACTTCTTGGCAGCTTGCTTTCTTGCAATAACGTCCTTGCTGTTTCCTGAAGTGATCTGTTTTTGCGCTCTACGACTCCATTTTGTTGAGGTGTCCTTGGAGCTGAGAATTGGTGAGTGATTCCTCTTTCTTCACAGTATGTAATAAAGTCCTTTTGGAATTCACCTCCATGATCACTCCTTATACCTATAAGCTTGGTTTTCAACTTATTCTCAAGAAGTTTGATTAGAATTTCAAATTCTTCAAATGCACAATCTTTAGTACGAAGAAATAAAATCCATGAATATCGAGAATAATCATCAACAACAACCAAACAATATTGCTTACCTCCAATGCTTTTATAAGCCTCAGGACCAAACAAGTCTAAGTGTAAGAGTTCTAGAGGTTGAGAAGTTGATACCATATTCTTAGCCTTATGAGTGCTTCGGATTTGCTTGCCTAGCTGACATGCTGAACACACTTCGGTCTTGGCATACTTTAATTTGGGCAGACCCCTCACTAGCTCCTTGCTTGACAATTTCTTAAGCAAGTCCATGTGAGCATGACCCAATCTTTTATGCCAAATGGTTGGATCAGCATCCACAGCAGCTAAACAGCAGGCTGTTTTCTGCAACTCAAAATCTAAGACATAGATATTTCCTTTCTTGTTGAAGTTGTGACCAACACCTTCTTTGTCCAGTGGAACCTTGATGCTCTTCATCATGTATTTTAGACCTTCTTCTCCTTGAACAAAAGTTCCCATTCCTTTTCTGAGCTTCAATACTTCTGTTTCGAGAATTTTGATCTTTTCAGCTTGCTGATTTGTTGTAGCAGTGGGCACTGGAATAGTTGCAGCAGGCTGAGATGTACTGGGAGCAGGCTGAGATGTATGCAGCTTTGTGGATTCTTTTAGTTTGAATGTCTCTAGGCATGCATCTCTGGCTTCTACTTCTTGTTTCAGCTGGGAGATCTCTTCCTTCTGAACTTCATTTCGTCTCATCAAAACTTTATGAAACCCTTCAGCTTGATCTAGCTTTTCTTGAAGTTCCTTCAGTCTGGCTTGGGTAGGCTCTTTGGAGTCAAAGAATTTATCTATCTTCTGCATAAGCTCTTGAACCATATTCTTAAGATAGTTATTCTTTTCAATCAGCTTGCTATTTTCTGCCTTGAGAGAATTATATTCCTCATTTGGAATATGATCTTGCTCCTGCATGGTTAGTTGTTCTAGCACAAGATTATCATTGGAAATATCAAATTTGAACGAACTAACCTCACTGTTGTCATCCTCGGAGTCAGTTTCGACAAGACCATCATCGGTGAGTCCTCGAACATTGTCATCCTCCATGCCAACAAGTGCAAGGTTGATCATTTCCTCACCAGAGCCATCACTGGAAGCAGAATCTTCTTCATCATCACTCCAGGTCAGAAGTGCTTTAGATTTCTTCTTCTTGTCTCTGGAAACAGCAGGCTGTTTTGACTTGAGCTTGTAGCAGTCCTTCTTGAAGTGACCAGGCTTTCCACATTCAAAGCAGTTCTGATCCTTTGGTTCCTTGGAGGGCCTTCTGCTACTTGAGTACTTAGCCTTATCCTTGCCTTTCTCCCTTTTCAGCTGACTATGCTTGTTAATCATCCTTTGAATCTTCTTGGAAAGGAGTGCAAGATCTTCGTCTGATTCCTCATCTGATTCCGGCTTGCTCTTTTCAACAGTAAGAGCTAAGTTCTTCATTTTCTCAACTGGAGCATCATGCTTCTTGGAATGCATCTTTCTCTCAAATTGTTCCAATTCAGCAAAAAGAGCTAGATGATCCATTGTATCAATATTGTGAGCAGCTTCCAAGGCAGTTACTTTGGATTGGAAGTCGAATGGAACAGAAGCAAGAATGTTCATGTTGAGTTCTGATTGAGGAATTATCTTTCCAAGTCTCCCTAGGTTATTGACAATGAGTTGAAACCTAGCTTGAGCTTCTTTGATTGTTTCTCCCTTTTGCAAGCCGAAAGCACCAAGTTCCTTCATTAGTTGTCCCAACTTTACTTTCCTTAGACCCTTTGATCCTTCATGATAAGCTTCCAAAGCATCCCATATCTCCTTTGCAGATTTGAGAGATGACACCTTGTCATATTCAGCTTGATTAAGACCATTGATGAGAGTACTTCTAGCCTTTCCATTAGCAGCCATCTTTGTTAGCTCGTCGGTAGTAAGTTCATCAACATCTTTGACCTTGCCATCTTTATCTAGGAACTGATAGGGACCTCTTTCAACAACTCGTTGCATGAGAGGGTCTCTGGAGAGATGAGCTTCCATTTGTCCTTTCCACCAGTTGTAGTTGTCCGAACCAGTGAGGAGAGGAGCTCTAAAGTCTGATTTTCCCTGAAATTGGTCAGCCATAGGATCTATACTATTCCTGTTACAGAAATGTTAGTAAACCTGGCTCTGATACCAACTTTTAGGACCCTCAGCGCTAACCACTACACCAAAAGCAGCTACTTGTTGGAGATGGCGCAACTAAGTCTTTTTAATTGTAGCAGCCAGCACCACGGTTCGAGCTCAACCGAGCTGGGGAGATGCTGGGCACCCCAACAAATAGAATTGGAGATTTACTTTAAGTAATTTGATTTAATTCAGTTTAAAAATAAATAAATTATTTTAGGATGTTAACAAATAAAAAAAGAGGAAGTAATTTAGTACCAATCAAATATCATTCTTTATTTTAGGCCAATTATATTAATTTGTTACCTTTAGATACTGTTAGAACAAATCAGAGTCCATCCCGAGATTTTTTATATGACTAATCAATATTTGTATTTTTAGATCAATTTGATAAGAAAATTAAAATTATACGAGTTTCTACACACTACAGATTAGAACGAGCTTTTTATTTACTTTGATGGCAAAAAAAAACCGTTTCCTTATGTTGTGGTGGATAAAATATTAACATGTATTACATGACGTACGTGCATGGTCTTTCGAATATTATATGATATAAAATTAAATATTTACAATTTTATAAAATTAAATTCACACTCGTCTAATATCAAAATCATTTTCATAACTATAAATATATAATTATAATGTGAAAAATAATATAAAATAAACACAAGTTAGTATCCCGATGGAACTGTTTATAATTTACTAAGACGTACCTTAAATTCCCGTCTCACTCTTATAGCAAACCCTGTGCTAGAATAAAAATATTGTATATAATTTCTAAAAATATTGTATATAATTTCTTTTTGAGAACTGCCTCAGTTTATTATAATCCTCCTATAAATATGCCATAGTTGTAAGTTTTTTGTTTATCAAATTCATCATTTCTGTCCCATACACAGAAATTAGAGAATACATAAAGATTGTAAAAAATGTGATGGAATTCACAGGAAAAATCCTCCAGTTTAAGAAACAATCCTGGTAGGAGTTAAGTCTCGTTATCAAAGAGCTCCCCACGATAGATGTTGCCATGACAGGTGTTGCCATCAAATGCCAACAACAAAGTAAAATTGTACAAATGATAAGACACAATTTGGAGTTATGGATTTTTCTTCAGAATTATCAGACTTCACCTGATGATATGATTTAGACTTCCATGTAAAATTAATCCATAGAGATCACATACTACCTTCACAAAAAAGGCTCTGAAGCAGTCAAAGGTCCTGAAGAAGCAAAAGTGCCGCTGCATGAACATCACCAGATGTCTCGACCAGTGCTTGTATGTTGTCATGAGTGTCACGCAAGCCCAACCACCGCAGCTGAGAGAGTTGGTCTTCATAAAGCTCTTCTAGGGGCTCTGCGATACATAACAGGATAACCAGAAATTATAATCCAAGCAAAGTAAATGACGTCCAATATACAGGTTGCATAGCAAAAACACCACACACCTAAGCACCACAGTCCTTTCTGCATAATAAGAGAGAAGGAATAATTTGGACTCAAGGTTTATAGTGATAGTACTTAAAATAGAGAATGTTAAAACACATTGATAAGCCAAGTTATCACGTCCTCCATAATGCATAACATTGTTGGTGCAAAAGGAAGAAAATTGTCACTTAAAAGTATTTCAAGTGGTCTTACTAAATGCAAGATCTATATTTCACATGATCAAATGGTGAAAGATCTCTAGTTGGATAGGTCAAAGCAGTGAAAGTTAATGCCAAATAAAAGGCTCGTGATTACAATTTGAAGCTGATATGAAATTTGACACTTAAACAGGTTAGCACTCAGCTTCACTGCGGTAGTATTTTACAAAAACTTGTCTCTCAGCGACTTCAGTGTCAGAATTAGCTAGGTGCAAGTTATAAAATTCCTCAATTTCGTCATGGCCTGCCAACAATATTGAAAAGAGGCCCAACCACTTAATGTTTTGTGATAAGTACCTGGCAGCCCGCCTCATTAGTATGATATTATTGGCTCAAGCTGTGGCAGAGGATGCACGGCTTTATTTTTGGCTCCACGTATCAAAAGAACTCATCCTAATTAATGGACTTGTTTGGCTACTTATTTTTAAAACAAATCTGCTTTATCTTTAAGATGTGGGACTTGGGTTGACACCCACTCAACACTACCCTCACTTTGTGATTTTTCTTTTGTTTATTTGTGTTGCTAAACTGATATAATTCTTGCAGTAAATATTAATATATGATAGTATTTGCATAAATGTATATGTGTATTTGGGAAGTGGATGCTTAAATATAGAATTATGTGTATTTGGGAAGTGGATGGTTAAATATAGAATTATCGCTGCACAATCAGAGGGGGGCTGAGACTGCACAACCCGGCCAATAAGGGCCCAAATTTATAAATAATGTGTTGTACGTGTTGTTGTTTTACAAGATATTTACAAAGAGTTTGAAAATAGTATATTTCTTGTTACAATTTGTATTTTAAGTTCATTTTATTTATACAAATTATTTTAACTTTATATAAAGTAAAAATTAATTGATTTGAAATTTTACACACCCCAATAATTTTACTTGGATAACTGATGAGGTACCAGCTCAATGTTATGGCATGCACAGATTAAAATGGAGCACAACTTGGAAAGAGGACCGCAGGGTGATGGTGTGCTTGGTGGTGTTGTTGGTGCTGGTGATGCAGGTGTTGTGGCTGCTAATGCTGGGGGTGCTCCTGGTTATATTGGTGTAATGAGACCAAATAATAATGGTGAGGATGTGGAGGAATTTATTCCTAAATAAATCCAAAGCGGATATATGTATGTGTGTATATCTATATATACGCGGAGACGACAACAGGAACCATTTTTCCCATTACTATATATCATTAATTATTTGCCTACACAATATAACATTTTATTATAATATAGAATATTATGATACATAAATTTCATATACTTAAAACTGGTAGGAATTGAAAAAGATCAATTTTTAGTGCATATTTTATAATTTTGAATGAATTTTAAAAGAATAAAATTCCTCGATTTTATTCATGGCCGGCCAACAAAATTGAAAAGAGGCCGAACCACTTAATGTTTTGTGATAAGTACCTGAGCCGGACGGCCTCATTAGTATGATATTATTGGCTCTAGCCGTGACGGAGGTCCATGCACGGATTTGTTTTTGGCTCGGCGTATCAAAAGAACTCATGCTAATGGACTTGTTTGGCTACTTATTTTGAAGACAAATCTGCTTTATCTTTAAGATGTGGGACTTGGGTTGACACCCACTCAACACAACCCTAACTTTGTTTATTTGTGTTGCTAAACTGATATAATTCTTGCAGTAAATATTAATATATGATAGTATTTTCATAAATGTATATGTGTATTTTGGGAAGTGGATGCTTAAATATATATACAATTATAGCTGCACAATCAGAGGGGGGCTGAGACCGCACAGCCTGGCCAATAAGGGCCCAAATTTACAAATAATACGTTGGACGTGTTGTTTTTTACCAGATATTCAAAAAGAGTTTTCAAATAGTATATTTCTTGTTACAATTTGTATTTTAAGTTTATTTTATTTATACAATTGTTTTAACTTTATATATAAAGTAAAAATTAATTGATTTGAAATTTCTACACACCCCAATAATTTTACCTGGATAACTGAGGTACCAGGCCAATGTTATGGCATGCACAGATTAAAATGCAGCACAACTTGGAAAGAGAACCGCAGGGTGATGGTGTGCTTGGTGGTGTTGTTGGTGCTGGTGATGCACGTGTTGTGGCTGCTAATGCCGGGGGTGCTGCTGGTTATATTGGTGTAATGAGACCAAATAATAATGGTGAGTATGTGGAAATGAAGAAAAAGATGGAATCCTTGGAAGAAAAACTGAAGGAGAAGGATGAAGATTTTGAAGGACTTCAAGATTCATATCAAGCTCTACTTGTCAAGGAGAGGAACAACAATGACCAGTTACAAGATGCTCGAAAAAAACTAATAAATGTGAGTTGTTTGCTGGTTGTCTTACATTTTAATTTGGATTTCATTGTCAATGAATCTGAGTTTTTTCATGTCTTGCTCGAGTAATAATTTCATTGTCAACATATAAAAGATCCCGAATCTAGCAGAAACATTATTGGAAAATGAACTGAAATATTTAATATCTTTTGTTATGAATATCTACTTGCATGAATTATGAGCCATTCAAGGCCGTAAAAGTTCAGCCTGCATACTTTAGCCAAGTCATTCATGATAACCTGACTCTCCCTATACTACAAACCATGCACACTCGATAGCAATTATCTTTTGTTGATAACAATTATATATAAGCAAATGTCTGCAATTTCTAGTTCGGGAAAATAGGAACTGAAAAATATGTATTGTTTTCATAGTGTCCACCAAAGGTGATCACTTTATTGTTTCAATAGGCTTTGAAGGATAGGCGGACTAGCATGAGGGCCTATACTGGTGTCAAGCTGATGGGAGACCTTAACCTCAAACCCATATTTGCTGCTGCAAAGAAAAAGTATCCTCCTGCCGAAGTTGAATTGAAAGCAATTCAACTCCTGCATGAGGGCATTGCTTTCAATTCAACTTCGGCAGGAGGATACTTTTTCTTTGCAGCAGCAAATATGGGTTTGAGGTTAAGGTCTTCCATCAGCTTGACACCAGTATAGGCCCTCATGTTAGTCCGCCTATCCTTCAAAGCCTATTGAAACAATAAAAGATCACCTTTGGTGGACTATCAAAACAATACATTTTTCAGTTCCTATTTTCCCGAACTAGAAATTGCAGACATTTGCTTATATATAATTGTTATCAAGAAAAGATAATTGCTATCGAGTGTGCATGGTTTGTAGTATAGGGAGAGTCAGGTTATCATGAATGACTTGGCTAAAGTATGCAGGCTGAAGTTTTACGGCCTTGAATGGCTCATAATTTACGCAAATAGATATTCATAACAAAAGAGATTAAATATTTCAGTTCATTTTCCTATGTGTGGACAATGAAATTATTACTCGAGCAAGACATGTAAAGAAAACTCAGATTCATTGACAGTGAAGTCCATATTAAAATGTAAGACAACCAAACAACTCACATTTATTAGCTTTTTTCGAGCATCTTCTAACTGGTCATTGTTGTTCCTCTCCTTTACAAGTAGAGCTTGATATGAATCTTGAAGGCTTTCAAAATCTTCATCCTTCTCCTTCAGTTTTTCTTCCGTCTCCTTCAGTTTTTCTTCCAAGGACTCCATCTTTTTCTTCATTTCCTTCACATCCTCACCATGATTATTTGGTCTCAATACACTATCAACAGCAGCACCCCCACCATTAGCAGCCACAACACCTGCATCACCAGCACTAACAACACCACCAAGCACACCATCACCCTGCGGTCCTCTTTCCAAGTTGTGCTCCATTTTAATCTGTGCATGCCATAACATTAAGCTGGTACCTCAGTTATCCAGGTAAAATTATTGGGGTGTGTATGAAATTTCAAATCAATTAATTTTTACTTTATATGAAATTAAACTAATTTGTATGAATAAAATGAACTTAAAATACAAATAATAACAAGAAATATACTAATTGTAAATTCCTTTTGAATATCTTGTAAAAAAAACAACACAGCATATTGTTTATAAATTTGGGCCCTTATTGGCCCCGGATCTCAGCCCCCTCTGATAGTGCAGTGATAATTGTATATATAGTCAAGCATCCACGTCCCAAATATAGATGTACATTTGATTATGCAAATACTATTATATATTTATATTTACCGCAAGAACTATACCAGTTTATAGCAAGACAAATAAACAAAAGAAAAATCACAAATTAGTAAGATGAAATATAACAAGAAAGCTACTGAAGGAGTGAATTTATGTTGAGCAAAATAGCTTCATCTCGACATCAAAGCGCATATATTTTTAAGTTTTATTCAAACAAATGAAGAGAAGTACCATTATTTCATATAACATATAATACATAAATTTTTAAATTTTATCCACATAAATGAAGATAAATATTAAGATTTCTTACAACATATATGATACATAGAAAAACTCACGTATATACGTCGAAAATAGCCGCTCTTGTAGTAGTGTATGTTTCACTTCACCCTTAAGAAGTATTCAAATATCCAAAATGATATACCTTACAAAATGGAAAGGGAGAGAGCGAGAGAGAGAGAAAGCAAAAATCAAGCTTGCAATCTGAAAATGGAGGTGTCAAAACCAAATGATAACAATGATTTACATGCTCCAATATAAAGGCGTGTAGAAAGAATAAAATATACTATAGAATCTTAAATTTAGGTGTAATATCTTTACTTTTATTAATTATTATAAGATATGTATTGTATTGATCTTTGTTGTTACCTTTTGCAAACATATATTCTTAAATTTTGCATATGTGATTACATTTATGTCTTTTATATGTTTTTAAATTTATAAAATTAATATTTATCTCATTTCAAATTTCCAGAATTTTAAATAAAATTTTTACAAAAAATAAATATTTATTAATACTGAAATCTTAGTGGCTAATTATATGCATTTTTTCATACTATTAAAGTACATAAGATAATAGTATCATATATTAATTCTTTATAAAATAGTAAAAATAATACTTTTTCCGCGCCACTAAATTATTAATTATTGTGGTATTGAAAAGTGGATGAAATGAAAGGAACAGGTAAATTTGTATTATAATGTTTACAATTTTTTTTTCAAAATTTGAAATGTAAGAAATTGAGAAATTAAGAATTACAAATTAAAAATATAGTTGGAACAAAGGAAATAGTAACACATATAAAAACAAGTCTACATATATAAAATTATATATTCTACTGTCATATATTTTTAAGTTATATTGTGTAAATAATATTAGTCAAGCATTGGTTGTTGGTATATTTGATACAAGAAGGTATGTTTTAGTTTTTATCTCATTAACTCGTGTTGAAATACATGCAAATATTGATACTTTTACATGGGTGTATTGAATTGAGATTTTGAAGGATATTTTTGCATTCATGAAATTCGAGAGTATTCAATTGGGATTTTTTAAAATCCATTAATATCTAGAGGTATTCAATTGAGATTTTAAATAATACTACAAAATCTGGTGGTATTCAATTAGGATTTTAAATTATGCTTTAAATCCGATATTCAATTGGGATTGTTTAAAATCCAATAAAATCTGATGATATTCAAATGCTAATAGATTTTTTTTGGATTTGAAAAAATGATGGATTTTGTGGCATTTCTCAATGTATTTTAAGTTTTTTGGAAACCCATTAAAATTCATGGGATTTTGAAGCATTAATGTTCTTAAATCCTAAAGAATCCATATCAACTATACGACATTTTATTAGAATTTGCACAAAATCAAAATCACATACAATCCATTTAAAATCCATAGATAAAAAACAATCCATTAAAATCCCAATCGAATACACCCCTCTTAATTTATATATTAATATGTTATTGTAGTCCGGTTTTAAACAAGTATAATTAAAAGTCGAATTAAAATCATCAATCTTTTCATTCAAGCCAATAATAATATAAAATTATGATCTAATGTCTCAAAAGTTAATAGTTTTTAGTATCTAAATTTAATATAATAAAATTCATAAAAAGCATAAATATACCCCTTGACTTATTTACGAGTAAATTTGGTTGGAAGTACGAACATTCTACATGATTTAATATATTGAAATTCAAAACATGTATGAAAAATCTTTGAACTGATTTTACTAGTAAATATTGAAAAGGGGAAAAACGGATTAAGTTTTATCTTAAAAACTTTCTTTTTCTAGTGCAAAAGATTTAGGAAGAATATTTGAATTAAGTTAAAAGTAATATCTACAAAAGGGGATTAAAGAATTAAGATTTATTAAAAAGATTTCTATTTTCTAGAAGAGTTACGTGTGTAATTGTGAATAAATATCAATTTGTTGGGCATCAATAAGGTGGAACATAAAATGGGCCCATGACCTCATTAGTGTTGTGAATAAATGTCAATTTGATGGGTCTCAATAAGGCGGATCATAAAATGGCCCTATGACCTAATTAGTGTTTAGGATCCTCAAATTTTGCGGGACTATTTTAAAGTATCTGATCATAACAATGGAGCTATTTTATCTCTTGAGTTTATTATAAAAAAATAGATCATATATATTTTCATTCATATCATACTTTTGGTATTTTATGTTCTGGATAAAAGATTGGTGATCACCAAATTAGTTAGCGAAAAAAAAATTGATTCTCGGTTGTATCAAAGCACATGTATGATTAATGTTGTGTTGATACCTTATGTATCACTTATTAACTAACAAGTATTGATTTTTCATGAAATAACATATTTAATAATATTAAACATATTATATTTTATATAGAGAATAATATTAACTTGTGAACAAATGATTATAAGATTGTTTGATTATAAATAATTTATTTTGTAAACATGTTAAAATTTTGTAAACCCAAATGGAGGACAATACTAATATCCTTTTGATGCCCATCATTCATAGAACAAAGAGATTTAGGATTTATCATATTAGTACATGTTAAAATTAAATGAGTCATGTTCTAATGTGGTCGGGCATTGAAGATATCCTTGTAGGCATGAACCAAATGGATTAACATACCGATATTTTTTTCCACAAAATGGGAAGAATTCATCAAAATACTGAAATCCAATCGAAACAAATTAAACTCCGAATTGTCAACTACAATCTGATTATGAAACAAAAAAAATAAGCTAAACAAGTAGTCATTTTGTTTTCAAATCGTTAGAGCTGTAATTCGAGTTGGGCGGCTCGCGAGCTCACCTGGCTCGAACTCGTTTAACTAGGCTCGACTCGGCTCGTTTAGTTAAGCGAGCCGAGCTCAGGCAAAGGCTCCGGCTCGTTTAATTAAACGAGCCGGCTCGACTCGACTCGTGAAATTAAACAAGCCGAGTTCGGGTAGAAATTTAGCCTCGATTAAGTGTAAAATTAAACGAGCCGCTCGCCCGACTCGCTAAAGCCAGCTCGTTTAGCTAAATGAGCCGGCTCGACTCAACTCGTGAAATTAAACGAGTCGAGTTCGGGCAAGGATTTAGGCTCGATTAGTTAAACGAGCCGGCTCGGCTCGGCTCGATTAACTTCAGCTCGAACTACGCTCGGCTCGAAACTCGGCTCGCTCGGCCCGAATTACACCCCTACAAATTGTTTAACACATAGAATATTAAAATTCTTTAATCTAAAAATATTACAATGATATCTCGAACAATCCAATCTACTTCAGTTGTGAACATTGACCTTCACATAAGCACAATTTGTAGCCCAATGTTCATAAATATCAGTTAATCAACTCATATTGGAGCAACAATTGCCCCCAAGATATGAACAATTTTTTTTTGTGAAATGTGAGCCCTTGCGAGAATCACTACCGTTCCATATTTGGTTCAAGCTTTACGAATTAGCCAAATTATCATGTAAGTCCTTATTAGAAATTTTACCGAAATCCATAACAAGACTCACAAAAATATCATAACATAAAACAACATCCAAAAAAAGGGCATGATCAAAAACCTTTGATAACAAGCACGAACTTAATAAGAACTCACCCAAAAAGAATCAGATTTTGATTTATTAAAACATTGCTAAATATGAGAGATGATGGAAGATAGAAGAGGCTTAATTAGTGAAGGGGATGAAGATTGAATTATCACAGGTCAGGTGTACTTGTATAACCTGCCAAAATATTTACTCCAGAGCATTTTTCATCGTTTATATACATACTTGATAGACAAGATCACGTCCAAAATAAACATCGACAAAGAGGATCTTGGGGATCTCAAAAGACTCGGTGAAAATTCACCAATTCCTGATATCTCTTCATCTCCATCTGCTATACTACAGAAATCTGCATCGTTCTTGACATTGTCAAACAACTTGTTTATAGTACTTAAAATAGAGAATGTTAAAAGTACACATTGATAAGCCAAGTTATCATGTCCTCCATTATGCATAACATTGTTGGTGCAGAAGGAAGAAAATTGTCACTTAAAAAAAGTATTTTAAGTGGTCTTACTAAATACAAGATCTATATTTCACATGATCAAACGGTGAAAGATCTCTAGCTGCATAGGTCATTAATATTGCCACATAAAAGGCTCATGATTACAATTTGAAGCTGATATAAAATATGTTAACATACACAAGGGTATTTAGTAATATCGATCAAAAAACTTTACAAAGTAATAATACTAAATACTGTAAATTAATCAGAATACAGTTAATAATCAAAACTCCCAATGGTCTGATCGTCTTGGAGATACTGGCCACAGAAAATCAAACGTTGTTTATTCACTGGAACATTCTGACACAGAGTTAACACACGTTTGATTTGACGTACCTTAAATTCCCGTCTCACTCTTATAGCAAACTTTGTGCTAGAATAAAAATATTGTATATAATTTCTTTTTGAGAACTGCCTCAGTTTATTATAATCCTCCTATAAATATGCCATAGTTGTAAGTTTTTTGTTTATCAAATTCATCATTTTTGTCCCATACACAGAAATTAGAGAATACATAAAGATTGTAAAAAATGTGATGGGCTAAAGCGAAATCGAAATTCACAGGAAAAATCCTCCAGTTTAAGGAACAATCCTGGTCGGAGTTAAGTCTCGTTATCAAAGAGCTTCCCACGATAGATGTTGCCATGACAAGTGTTGCCATCAAATGCCAACAACAAAGTAAAATTGTACAAATGATAAGACACAATTTGGATTTATGGATTTTTCTTCAGAATTATCAGACTTCACCTGATGATTTGGACTTCCATGTAAAACTAATCCATAGAAATCACATACTACCTTCACAAAAAAGGCTCTGAAGCAGTCAAAGGTCCTGAAGAAGCAAAACTGCCGCTGCATGAACATCACCAGATGTCTCGACCAGTGCTTGTATGTTGTCATGAGTGTCACGGAAACCCAACCACCGCAGCTGAGAGAGTTGGTCTTCATAAAGCTCTTCTAGGGGCTCTGCGATACATTACAGGATAACTAGAAATTATCATCCAAGCAAAGTAAATGATGTCCAATATACAGGTTGCATAGCAAAAACACCACACACCCAACACTACAAAAAAATAGGGCAAAACCGACCGCCAAAAACGGTCGGTTAAAACCATAAACGGTCGGTTTTAACACTAAAACCGACCGGAGTAGCTGGTCGGTTGTAACCTGGTCGGTTATCAGTTATTGGTCGGGTTTAAAGACGAAAACCGACCGAAATGTCGGTCGGTTTTTCTTATTTAAGAAAGTCGCTACCTGGGCCCTGCAATGCCATCTGGAGCCACGTGGACGCCACAGCCACGTGTAAATTAAAACCGACCGCAGTCGGTCGGTTTAAATGTTTGACCAAAATATGGTCAATCGATATAAGAATAGTATAATCGACCGGTAGTGGTCGGTTATAATCGATTGACCAAAAAAGTCAAATTTGTTGGGGCACTAAAACCGACCGTCTGTGGTCGGTTACAATATCTTGACCAAAAAGTCAAATTTGTGGCTGCTCAATAAAACCGACCGCAAGTGGTCGGTTATAAAGGTTTGACCAGAAAAGTCAAACTAAAAACAATGACCTTATAACCGACCGCTGACGGTCGGTTTCCCATAACCGACCGATACGACATGGTCGGTTAACGAGCAGACCGATTGCAGGGCTTAAAACCGACCGTATATAACCGACCGGTCTACCAAAGGTAACCGACCGCGTAGTAAGCAATCGGTCGGTTTTCTGGCTTTTTTGAATGGTAACCGTGGTCGGTTATGTATACGGCGGTCGGTTTTGTCTGTGAATTGAATGGTAAGGGTGGTCGGTTTTGTCTGCAGTCGGTCGGTTTTCTGGGTTTTCTATCAAAAAAAAAATATTCCTGCTGTTTCTATATACTGCCATACCTGCTACCAACAACCAACAATCAACAATATCCAAAATAACATAAACCACAACACCATATATAACAACAAAATGTACCATAACTACAATCCCAAACATCAAACTTATAATTGTCTACAAGGGCAAACCAAAAGCCCTTCACAAGCATTAACCAAATTCCAAATCCAACTTAAACACAATATTCAAAAGCCAAACTAATCTAATGTAACATCTGAATCGGAAGCAGCTCCATCCGCAGCGGCACTAGCACCCGCTCCGGAAGCAGCACTAGCATCCGCTCCCGAAGCAGCACTAGCATTGGCACCCGCATCAGCACCGGCTTCGGGTCCCCCGCGTTCCTCCTCCGACAGCTCCTCTGGATCAGTATAATCCTTCTCCGCTGCGAGTCTGCGTTCTTTTTCCTAATTGCACATATAATAGACAATGACAACCAATAAGACAATAAGCATACTCGATCAATACAAGTAGATAACAAATATGAATTCGTACCTCTTCAACCTTCCTTTCCATTTTGAGGAGTATATCCTCGACCATCGACCCCACAATGTGTACCATCTCCCCACCAATCATAGAATTCCATTGAACCCTTGTACTTGGATCGGCAGCTGGATCGGAGGCCTCTAGTGCGGTTTTTGCAAAATTTGCGATCTCTTCTTCAGACATTTGTCGCTGAAATTGAAGGGGGTTCGCACGGACCTCATTGAGCACATTGCGCACGACCGAGAGGTACACATTGTCGGGAATGACGGCTTCTTGTCTCTGACCGGAAGATCCACCGGCTTCGCCTCTTGTTGAATCCCTGTAACGTGAGGCGAGAGTCGGAATAAGTTAACCAGCACGAGCCTCGGGGAATCCAACAAGGTAGTCCTTCTTAGGCTTTTTGCCTTCGGGAACTCCGGTTGCTGACAACCACCATTCCAAGGGCTCGTCTCTATCCCCTGTTTGTGTAACCGACACCGGCCTGCTTTCTAGAATAGAAGCATATCGTGTCTACAGAGAAATGTGCATCAATCAGTACATTAAACAACTTAAAAAGTAAAATGGACATTGAAACTTTAAAAAAAAAACACAAGACAATCATTTAATTACCGCTATGGCCATTGCAGCAGGCTTGGTATACACGGGGTGCTCGGGATCACTTCCAACCCTTGTATGCGTCCGGTTCCATACTTCAAGGCGAGTTGGATTCTTTCCTCATTCCTTCCTTTTCATTTCCTTCCAAAAACAATTTAAATCATCAATATAATATATATGTGAATTAAATGTTAATTAAGAAATTAAGGTGTGTATGATAATAGATATTTATATATACCTCCTTCACTTTATTAAAAGACCGGGCACCGGCACTATGCAACCGCTCGACGTTCTTGCGGTTCGTAGATCCAACGGATGACCTATGCAAGTGCCCCTCATTCTTTTCCCAATAATTTAATAAATCCTTCCAAAAAAGTTCAGACCAATATCCAGGTCTTAAACTCAATTTTGATTTTCCGCTTTCCTTTGATTTTTGCTCAATATTTGTCTTGAGCTCATTCAACGTCCTCTTTATTGTGTTCTTGATATGCTTCTCAATTATATTTTTTGCTTCGGACCGGCTTTGTCCCTTTTGTTGCTTGAAATATAACTACAATTATAATAAAATCAAGATAAATTACATACATATGGTTAGACTATTTACACATAATACAAATAAATAAAAAAGCATGCATACAAATCACGATGTGAGCATAAGAAGAGTAGCTTACATTAAATTCCTCGACTACGTGTTTTAGCCATTCATCATCATATTCAACAATGTCGGTGAACGTGTAATGTCCAACGGGCCACCTTTCACGAACAATAGCAAGCAAAGTCTTCTTTGCTTGATCATCTTCAATACTACCAAAATGTGAAAAGAGATTATATGTACATATATATGTATGTCAACAAAATTTAAACAAGTGCAAGATACATATATATATATATATATATATAAGTTACTACAAGTAGACTTACTGTCCTCCTGAAATATTGATACGGATTGGTTTCGGAGGGAATTTTCCAAACAAACCGGCTGAATGGGATCGTGGCCTCCTAATTACCCTTTGTCTTGGAACTTCCTCTTCATTCGGATTCTCCCCGCCTTCATCCGAATCAGGTGGCTCATCACGTATAGCCAAGGTGCTAGACTTTCCTTTACCCTTCCGAGTGGAAGTTGTCTCCGTGGCTTTCCCTTTTCCCTTGCCTTTGGTTGTCTCCTTGGCCTTCCCCTTGCCCTTGCCTTTTCTTGCCATTAAGGCAATGATCATCACCACAAGGATGACAAACCACCACAAGGTGCCCTAATCAAACACCATAAACACCATTGGTTAGAATATGAATAAAAAAATAATCGACTTTAAATGGAAACCACAACCCCTTATGAATCAAAATGCAAACCACAACCCCTTAATTATATCACATAAATTTCATTCACAACCAATTATGCAAGCCACAACACCTTATGAATCGACTCATTTTTGAACATATAAACTCCAAAATGAATGAAACCACAACCCCTTATAAATCAAAATGCCAAAATACAAACCACAACCCCTTAATTATATCACATAAATTTCATTCACAACCAATTATGCAAACCACAACACCTTAATTATATCAAAATGCCAAATGCAAACCACAACCCCTTAATACAAACACAAAACCAAATTCCAAGCCCTCCTTATGAATGTGAGTACAAACTAAAACCTACAAAAATATAAAAACAAATAAAAAATAGAGATTTCCAAACTAACATATACAAATTAACATATACAAACCAAAACTAACATACACAAACTAAAACCTATCGTTTTCATTCTCATGACATAACCGACGACAAGAATTTGCATGTAGATTTCCAAACTAACATATACAAATTTTATATACATACAATGCATACATATAAAAGCTTGAAAACTAAACAAATCAAACAAATTGAAGTTCAATAGAGCTCTATACTAACACAAATTTAAGCTCTATAACAATTAAACTTGA
This sequence comes from Daucus carota subsp. sativus, assembly GCF_001625215.2. NCBI lineage: Eukaryota > Viridiplantae > Streptophyta > Magnoliopsida > Apiales > Apiaceae > Daucus > Daucus carota. The sequence goes on along the minus strand of NC_030382.2, from coordinate 2,065,119 downwards.
AAAAAGTTAGGAGAGCGTTTCAGATTCTACCATTGAAGAGGATTTTGGAGAGGGTTTCCGATTCTTGATTCTTGCCGCCATTGCACTTGATTCTTGCCTTGAAAGAGTTAGGAGAGGGTTTGATTCGAGTTTGGAGTTTGAAAGAGTTTGGAGAGGAAAGGGGTGCAGAGTACTGTCGTTCGTGTGAGAATAAAAGAGGAAAGGGGGGTTTTTTTTTGTTTATATACTGACGCGCCAAAACCGACCGGCCATCCGGTCGGTTTTGACTTGGAAATCTGTGCAGAACCATCAAACGACGTCGTTTCTGTCGCGCGGGTGTTTTAATTTTTCACGAAAAATTTCATTTTCCGCGTAATTTTCAAGGTCGGTCGGTTTTACTCTCCAGTCGGTCGGTTTTGTGTTTTTGGGAAAATATTTTCTTAATTTAATATTTTGTTTATATAAAGTATTATTATAAAAACATTATAAAAGTGTATTTTGATTCATCGAAATCATCTGAATTTTTGTCTCGACGTTGATGAGATTATTTTATTAACATCCGTACGGTTGGATCGTTTAAATAATAAAACATCTATTTTTGAATAATTAAGAGTGAACGAGGTAATTCAAAATAAGACTTCTGCTATATGATCAGTCTTCTGGTTAGAGGATCCTTACATATAAGAATGTTTTTTAAATTGTCTAAAAAATTAAAACATCTTAGTGAAGTTTATAATTAACATGTGTGACTTCGTAACACGAAAATTAGGCGAACCGGGTTTTTTAAAAATATTTTCTTAATTTAAAATTTTATTTATGTAAATTTTAACAATAAAAAGGTTATAAAAGTGTATTTCGGTTCATCGAAATCATCTGAATTTTTGTCTCGACGTTGATGAGATTATTTTATTAACATCCGTACGGTTGGATCGTTTAAATAATAATACATCTATTTTTGAATAATTAAGAGTGAACGAGATAATTCAAAATAAGACTTCTGGTATATGATCAGTCTTCTGTTTAGGGGATCCGTACATATAAGAACATCTTAGTCAAGTTTATAATTAACATGTGTGACTTCGTAACGTGAAAATTAGGCGAATCGGGTTTTTTAAAAATATTTATGCAAACTCGGTCGGTTTTACACTATCGCGGTCGGTTTTCTGTCTAAGAAATTAAATAGTCGGTCGGTTATATTTGAAATCGGTCGGTTTTCTGCTCCACCGAATGGTAACCTTGGTCGGTTATATAACAAATCGGTCGGTTTTCTGCTTTTTGAATGGTAATAGCGGTCGGTTTTAGGTTTAGGCGGTCGGTTTTCTGCGCATTTTAACAAAAAAAACAAGGTTTTGTTGTTTCCTTTCTCTGCCTTTACCTACGACCAAACCAACAACCACCCAACAAACCAAGAAATCAATAATCAATAATTTCATGAAAGTTGAAGTACTAAATTCAACAACATCATAAAATATTCAATTATATTAATCAATTTCATCAAATCCATCATCATAATCATCATCTCCATCCCCATTATTTTCATTCTCGTCATCACTTCCTTCTTCTTCTTCTTCTTCTTCTTCTTCTTCTTCTTCTTCTTCTTCTTCTTCTTCTTCTTCTTCTTCTTCTTCTTCTTCTTCTTCTTCTTCTTCATCCTCTTCTTCCTCTTCTTCATCTTTGTCTTCTTCTTCTTGTTCATCTTCTTCATGACGAACGAACGGTAAGGTACCATATTGTGCAAAATCAACAAATATAGAGAATGCACTAGTAGCATTTGATCTATCTTCTTGATAAGCTTCTTCAATATCATTTGATATTTTGATAGATTCGCTTATCGGACGACTTTTAGACTTGACGACGGTAAAATATTTGCCATGTGGATTCAATACACTGGGAGCATAGTAAACCTGGGAAGCTTGACTAGCCAAAATAAAAATCTCATCCGACTTCAATCTTGAAGTAATATCCACGGTCACGACCCTATTTTTATCAATCACAACACCATTTCCGACACTATCAAACCATATACATTTGAATAAATATACATAATTTCCTCCTCGATAAATAAGCTTGACAATTTCCTCCAATTGTCCATAATAATCACTATTGTTATCATGTGAAGTGCCCTTAACAATGATACCGGAACCGGAAGATGTTCTCGTACAAAATTTGTATCCATTGACTTTACAAGTCTCAAATGTCATTACCCGCATAGCCGGTCCCTCAAACAAATATTGAAGAAGAGGTCGGTTTACATCATCTCGTCCAACCTAAAAATATTAAAAATATATTGATGAAATAAATTCAAATTTCAAAGGAAATTGAAAAAATAATATATACCTTTTTCAATAACCAATCTTTAAATCGGGTCTTTATGTAACAATCTAATTGTTGAGGTGTTGTCTCCGGACGTTGACTCATAACACGATCTGTAAACCGCCTGAAATAAATTATAATAAATTATTAATAAATTATCAATAAATTATAATAAATTTAAATAAATTATAAATGATACCTTAGATAAGGTTGAATTTCTGGAGAGTTCAGAAGTACATATTCTTCTGCTAACTTTCGCTCTTTATCGGTCAAATAACGACTTCCCTCTTTACCTAGACATTCAATTGGATAGTCAAAAACTTCTAATTTTTCGGAGCCATCACCATCAAAACGAGCTTCATTGCGACGTATTTTATTATGAATTGAGTCCGTGGCAAAGTAGAAGGAACAAAAATTAAGAATCTCCTCTTCCATATATCGTTCGGCAATTGAACCCTCGACTCGCGCTTTATTACCAACCTTTTGTTTAAATTTACCTAATAACCGTTCAATTGGATACATCCAATGCCAATAAGCGGGTCCTGCTAGTCTAATTTCTTCTGCTAAATGTATTACCAAATGCTCCATCGAATCAAACCAAGTCTGAGGAAAAATTGTTTCCAATAAACACAAAGCTCTAATAACCGATTTCGTCATTAGATCCAAATCGGATCTCGTAATCACGGATGAACATAATTCTTGAAAAAAATTGGAAATCATTGTCAAGGCATCCACAATTGGTCCCGGTAGAAGCTCGCGAATTGATAGCATACAATCATTCTCGCACACATCAATTTTTTCATATTCCACCCTTAAACTTTTCATAACCTTTTTCATCTCATAATAAGACTCGGGTAATGTGTGATTTTTTGGTAACACGTCCATAATGATCTTAATCAAACTGTTGAAGGCTTTGTCACTACAATTAGACGCATTTTTGAACTCCAACAATTTTGCGGTAAAACTTAATCTTGTAAATTTTGTGCAACCGGGATAAATAGGAGCACCATTTTCAACAATCGCCTTATAAAATTCTTTAGCACTATCATTAGGAGCTTCTTCAACATTAGTAGTACCCGTGGTATCATAAAATTCATGATTCGAACCGGCAAAATCATGTAACATGGAGTTGATATCAACATGATCATCTACTACCCTACGACATTCTCGCGTTTCACATGATTTTCGCTTTTTACTTTTTGCGAAACCTCTCCGTGCGAAGTCCATACCGTATAACTCTCCATCATACCCTCGGATATCAAATGAAACCGAACATCATCTACCCCTAACCAATTCAAATTTTTACAAAGCTTGCAAGGACATTTCATCATACCTCCCTCCATTTTCAAGCTTGCAAAATTCAAAAATTCCTCTACACCTTCCCTATATTCTAAATTTAGAGTAATTTTATCTCGTTGCAACCGGTTACTAATCCAACTCCGATCAAGATTTGTCATCTACATAAATATATATACACACCACGTATGTATGAACATAACATATACACATTACAAATTATCCAAGAAATTTATATAAACAACATGCATACAAATTATTCTCAACAAAATAAATAAAAATCACAATGTGATCATAATTAAGAAGAGTAGCTTACTTTGTTTTTGATAATTGATTCCTTCCTTTGTTGTTCTTCTTTTTCTTCTTCTCCTTCTTTTTCTTCTTCTCCTTCTTCTTCTTTTGATATTTGATAATTTCCAAGCTTTGTTGTATAATGAAAGTGGAGAGTAGTTTTTTACTTTTTACCTCAAACAAAACCGACCGCCTGTCAAAAACAACCGGTCGGTTATGTCTATTTTAACAAAACGCTGTCGTATCACTGCTAAAACGCACCTACCCACCGTTTTTTAAATAATAAAATATACAAATGGCAGTCAAACCCGACCACCAGGTGGTCGGTTATGTCGCAAAATAAAACCGACCGTATGTTTCTGGTCGGTTAACGAGCAGTGCGCTGTTTTCCCAGCATTTAAAACCGACCATGTAAAACCGACCGATCAAAAGCGACCAAGAATTCGGTCGGTTTTATAGTCCACTAAACAGCACTTAGCCAAAATAAATCAAGAATTAAAATTAAAATAACCAAAACCGACCGCGGTCGGTCGGTTTTATATCACAAAAACGACGTCGTTTCTGCACTTAGCCAAATAAATTGAGAATTAAAAATAAAAATAATCTAAACCGACCGTCGCCGGTCGGTTTTATAGTACGCATACGACGTCGTTCGTCGGTGCCGCAGAGCATTCTCATGACTTAGCCAAATAAATCGATAAATAAAACTAATAAACACAAAACCGACCGAATGTTTGTGGTCGGTTAACGAGCAGTGCGCTATTTTCCCAGCATTTAAAACCGACCACGTAAAACCGACCGATCAAAAGCGACCAACAATTCAGTCGGTTTTCTGCACTTGGTTATGGTATAAGCGGTCGGTTATGACGTTATCGGTCGGTTTACTGAGTTGCGGCAATGGTCACCTCGGTCGGTTATGACTGGTGTCGGTCGGTTTTGTCGGTTAAATTTTTAAAAAAATAATTTGACGGAACTGGTTTTATATCAGAAAACTCATAACAAATGCAACCATTTATTCGCAAGTCGTCTGATAAAAACCAGTCCCGTCAATGATAACTCCCTAAAAAATTGTTTAATCTTCAAAATATTTCAAATTAAAATTTATGCTAATAACAAATTAAACTCACACGCTTTATAATCAAACTCAAAAAAATATATCAAAATCAAATCAAACTCAAAATCAATTAAAATAGATGAGTAATAATAATATTTAAATCAAATTCAAAGTCCAAAATCAAATAAAATTAATCTTAATAATATTTCAATTTCAAAAACCTATCAATTTCCTAAGCAATCAAGGGGTATGAATATTGGGAGTGTAACTCATAGAATTCAATACAAGGGTAATGGAAGGGTGACTCTTGGGATTGTAACACTAATACAATTCAATGTAGAGACTTTTTAGTTGCTTAACACTTGTTCTATAAAAAGGGCTCTAATCTACCACAAATTAACTACAACTACTACAATCACAATCAAAATTACAATGGCAGTCACAATCAACTACAACAGCAACACCGTCACAATCAATGGAGTCTCCTATGGCATTCTCGACATCCCCGATGATATTTGGGTGGAAATGGATTGGGATTATAGAATCCCAATCATGTTCATGCAAATGGATCACTATCTCGAACAGGAGCGGCTAAAGGAAGAAAGGCGGGCAGCGCTACGCAAGCAAGAGTGGATGATTCGCTTCGCGGGGATGATGACCGCGAAGTTGAAGCAACAAAAGGAGGATGAGGACAAGGCGGGCAAGGGCAAAGGCGAGGCGGGCCCTTCGGGGATTTGAAGTTGTTAAAGTTGTTTTTAAGTGTTTTTTTATGAATTTTATTTAAGTATTTATAAAGATGTTTATGAATATTAATGAAATGATTATATATTTTGCTTCAAAAACGGACTCCTTCTTCATTATCATGCATTCATGCTTACAAACTCGACTAAAAATCGAATTCAAAGAACATAAACAATTAAAGAGAAACTAAAAATCAAAATCAAACTCAAATTCAAAATCATATACATAAAGAAACATATATATACATACATACAAAAACACATATATACATACACAAAATGCTAAAGAGAAACTGAGGGAGAGATCGATATACCTTTTAAGTTGGGATTGAACCCTAATTGAGATTGATATCCAAAATCCAATCGAGACCGAACGGAGTTTAAAATCCGTATTCTTCATGTGCATTTTGTTGGCGGAGAGGGAGAGGTTAGTTGGCGGAGAGACAGAGAGAGAGGGGAGTAGAGAGAGAGAGAGAGAGATTTTTGGGAAGAGAAGAGGAAAAAAATAAGTTGGGGAAAAAGAAAGAGAGACTGGTGGGGGAGAATCATATTAATCAAAATTACGACTTAAAACCGACCGGAGCCGGTCGGTTATGATATTTACATTAAAACGGTGTCGTAACCCCTTCTCAGACGAGTTTATGTAATCCATTTTCCACATAAAATAAAAAAATATATATATATGTATATAATAGGATAAAACCGACCGCTAGCGGTCGGTTTTGGTTTTCGCGATTAAACGGCGTCGTTCAAATCATAATTTATTTAAAAATCAATTAAATTTTTAAAAAAACATAACCGACCGACACCGTGGTCGGTTATGAACCGTACACGTCAGATGTAAAACCGACCGCTCTTGTTCTGGTCGGTTATAAAATGTCTGGCCTTGCCAGCAAGGCAAAATGACGTCGTACTGCAGTGTAACCGACCGATTTAGGACGGTCGGTTTTAAGTCGACACTTTTTTTTGGCGGTCGGTTTTAGCCGGTCGGTGTTGTCCTGTTTTTTTGTAGTGTAAGCACCACAGTCCTTTCTGCATAATAAGGGAGAAGGAAGAATTTGCACTCAAGGTTTATAGTGATAGTGCTTAAAATGGAGAATGTTAAAGCACATTGATAAGCCAAGTTATCACGTCCTCCATAATGCATAACATTGTTGGTGCAAAAGCAAGAAAATTGTCACTTAAAAAGTATTTCAAGTGGTCTTACTAAATACAAGATCTATATTTCACATGATCAAATGGTGAAAGATCTCTAGTTGGATAGGTCAAAGCAGTGAAAGTTAATGCCAAATAAAAGGCTCATGATTACAATTTGAAGCTGGTATGAAATTTCACACTTAAACAGGTTAGCACTCCGCTTCACTGCGGTAGTATTTTACAAAAACTTGTCTCTCAACGACTTCAGTGTCAGAATTAGCTAGGTGCAAGTTAAAACTCTCTTATATATCGACCTGAACAAATAAGGACCATGGCTTCGGAGCCTGCAAAAGAGTCTATTTGAATTGTTGATTAATCGCCAGAGATGGTTTAGAACCACTAGTATCATTATCTAATTGATCTTTCGGTTCTAATACTCTAATATCCGAGAGTTATCAGGTTTTATCAAATCTATTCCTATCTACGGAACTCTATTGGATCAAATGACAAACACATTATTTTAATTATATTACATTCCATATGACGTAGGATTCATGAGAAAATTATAAACTGATTACAAAGATGTGTTCTAAATATTATGTAATTATTGACGAGCATGAGAAAAAGCTCATATCTTAATTGAGATTACTATGGTGTATTTATATATATTGGAAGCTTATCACGAAAAAATGTTTTTGTGAGCCAACATTCACCGACCATAATAGAGGAGGAACATACCATTCTCTTCTATTCTCTTCTGTAATTAATGTTTTGCTTTAGAAAAAATATCCTTCTTAGGCTAAAATCTGCTAAAGTATGCTCACGTAATATGGTAAATAGTAATCAAACTGACATGTTTCCCACAATAGCGAAAAAAAATTGTGCAGGAAATTTAACATACAGGAGGATTGCCAATCAACTTACTGGGGCAGGCCACCATATCTACGCTGCCTTTTTGGCCAAACAACCTCTTGTGCCCTATTTGCACAAGCAACAACACTCCCTAGACCTATGTGCTCATCAACACAACTAAATTGGAAAAGAGAAAAAATTCCATAATTAGTTACAAATCAAAATGGAAAGTTGTACTCGTATCGAGTGTGCATGGTTTGTAGTTTAGGTAGAGTCATGCAAGTATATATTTATAACAAAAAAGATTATATATTTCAGTTCCTTTTCCTATGTGTGGAAAATGAAATTATTACTCGAGCAAGACATGAAAAATAACTCAGATTCATTGACATGAAGTCCACATTAAAATGTAAGACAACCAAACAACTCACATTTATTAGCTTTTCTCGAGCATCTTGTAACTGGTAATTGTTGTTCCTCTCCTTGACAAGTAGAGCTTGATATGAATCTTCATCCTTCTCCTTCAGTTTTTCTTCCCTCTCCTACAATTTTTCTTCACTCTCCTTGAGTTTTTCTTCCAAGGACTCCATCTTTTTCTTCATTTCCATAATATCCTCACCATTATTATTTGGTCTCATTACACCAATATAACACCCCCAGGATTAGCAGCCACAACACCTGCATCACCAGCACCACGAAGCTGCACACCATCACCCTACCGTAGGGTCCCTACGGTCCTCTTTCCAAGTTGTGCTCCATTTTAATCTGTGCATGCCATAACATTAAGCTGGTACTTCACTTATCCAGGTAAAATTATTGGGGCGTGTATGTAATTTTAAATCAATTAATTTTTACTTTATATAAAGTTAAAATAATTTGTATAAATAAAATGAACTTAAAATACAAATTGTAACAAGAAATATACTAATTGCAAACTCTTTTTGAATATCTTGTAAAAAAAACAACACGTCCAAAATATTATTTATAGATTTGGGACTTTATTGGCCAGGCTGTGCGGTCTCAGCCCCCTATGATTGTGCAGCTATAATTGTATATTAAGCATCCACATCCCAAGTACACATATACATTTATGCAAATACTATTATATATTTATATTTACTGCAAGAACTATATCAGTTTAGCAACACAAATAAACAAAAGAAAAATCACAAAGTGAGGGTAGTGGTGAGTGGGTGTCAACCCAACTCCCGCATCGTAAAGATAAAACAGATTTGTCTTCAAAATAAGTATCCAAACTAGTCCATTAGCAAATCCGTGCATGTGGGCTCCGCCACGGCTAGAGCCAATGATATCAGACGAGGGCGGCTGTCAGGTACTTATCACAAAACATTAAGTGGTTGTGTCTCTTTTCAATTTTGTTGGCCGGCCATGAATAAAATCGAGGAAATTATTCTTTTAAAATTCATTCAAAATTATAAAATATGAACTAAAAATTGATCTTTTTCAATTCCTACAAGTTTTAAGTATATGAAATTTATGCATCATAATATTCTATATTAAAATAAAATGTTATATTGTGTAGGCAAATAAATAATGATATATAGTAATGTGAAAAATGGTTCCTGCTGTCCTCTCCGCATATATATAGACATACACACATATATATCCGCTTTGGATTTATTTAGGAATAAATTCCTTAATTTGGTTGGAAGTTGAACATTCTACATGCTCATGCTTATAAAGATGTATAAAAAGATATATGAAATTCGTATACAACATTGAAAAATTGTCCTAACACATCGACAATCAAACGGGTAAAGTAAAGAAGGGGTGCAAATCATTAGTACAAGAATACTTTAATTTCTCTTCCTCTTGTTTGTCTTGCACAACCTTTCCATGAAATCGACACCCTCACCTAAGGTTGCCTTCTTTCCTTCTTTGAAATTCCACAACTCGGGAACCGGATATCTTCCACTTGAATTGTACTCGTTTAATTCTGTTAGTGCCTTCACCACCGAGTTATACACTTCATCACCCCACTCACTCTTTATGATCACCAGGCTTTCATCTTCGTCATTGATAACTCTCTAACATGTCACATGAAATCAAAACATACAATAAGGAAATAGAGAGAGAGAGAGAGAGAGAGAGAGAGAGAGAGATCGTGAGCAAGGAAACGAGAATATATAGAGTGGTCTAGAAACTGTCCGGTTACAAACTAATACAATGTCAGGGAGAATACAAGTCATTAATCACAGTGATGCATGAGTGACTGTAAAAAGATATGGTCTGCGTAAAAGGGAGAAGCTATGACTTTCGAGTTGACAAGTAAATTTATCTACAGAATGCTTACCTTGCTATCTTCACCAAATGTTATGACCTTAAAGGGGTACCAGTTTGGATCCCGAAGTTTCTCCTCTAGCAGGGATGAAAATTCCATTGCTTTCAATTCAACTTCGGCAGGAGGAGCAAATATGGGTTTGAGGTTAAGGTCTCCCATCAGCTTGACACCAGTATAGGCCCTCATGTTAGTCCGCCTATCCTTCAAAACCTATTGAAACAATAAAATGATCACCTTTGGTGGACACTATCAAAACAATACATATTTTTCAGTTCCTATTTTCCCGAACTAGAAATTGCAGACATTTCCTTATATATAATTGTTATCAACAAAAGATAATTGCTATCGAGTGTGCATGGTTTGTAGTATAGGGAGAGTCAGGTTATCATGAATGACTTGGCTAAAGTATGCAGGCTGAACTTTTACGGCCTTGAATGGCTCATAATTTACGCAAATAGATATTCATAACAAAAGAGATTAAATATTTCAGTTCATTTTCCTATGTGTGGACAATGAAATTATTACTCGAGCAAGACATGTAAAGAAAACTCAGATTCATTGACAGTGAAGTCCATATTAAAATGTAAGACAACCAAACAACTCACATTTATTAGCTTTTTTCGAGCATCTTCTAACTGGTCATTGTTGTTCCTCTCCTTTACAAGTAGAGCTTGATATGAATCTTGAAGGCTTTCAAAATCTTCATCCTTCTCCTTCAGTTTTTCTTCCATCTCCTTCAGTTTTTCTTCCAAGGACTCCATCTTTTTCTTCATTTCCTCCACATCCTCACCATGATTATTTGGTCTCAATACACTATCAACAGCAGCACCCCCACCATTAGCAGCCACAACACCTGCATCACCAGCACTAACAACACCACCAAGCACACCATCACCCTGCGGTCCTCTTTCCAAGTTGTGCTCCATTTTAATCTGTGCATGCCATAACATTAAGCTGGTACCTCAGTTATCCAGGTAAAATTATTGGGGTGTGTATGAAATTTCAAATCAATTAATATTTACTTTATATGAAATTAAACTAATTTGTATAAATAAATGAACTTAAAATACAAATAATAACAAGAAATATACTAATTGTAAACTCCTTTTGAATATCTTGTAAAAAAAAACAACACAGCATATTGTTTATAAATTTGGGCCCTTATTGGCCCGGGATCTCAGCCCCCTCTGATAGTGCAGTGATAATTGTATATATAGTTAAGCATCCACGTCCCAAATACAGATGTACATTTGATTATGCAAATACTATTATATATTTATATTTACCGCAAGAACTATATCAGTTTATAGCAAGACAAATAAACAAAAGAAAAATCACAAATTAGTAAGATGAAATATAACAAGAAAGCTACTGAAGGAGTGAATTTATGTTGAGCAAAATAGCTTCATCTCGACATCAAAGCGCATATATTTTTAAGTTTTATTCAAACAAATGAAGAGAAGTATCATTATTTCATATAACATATAATACATAAATTTTTAAATTTTATCCACATAAATGAAGAGAAATATTAAAATTTCTTACAACATATATGATACATACAAAAACTCACATATATACGTCGGAAATAGCCGCTCTTGTAGTAGTGTATGTTTCACTTCACCCTTAAGAAGTATTCAAATATCCAAAATGATATAACTTACAAAATGGAAGGGGGAGAGAGAGAGAGAGCAAAATTCAAGCTTGCAATCTGAAAATGGAGGTGTCAAAACCAAATGATAACAATGATTTACATGCTCCAATATAAAGGCGTGTAGAAAGAATAAAATATACTATAGAATCTTAAATTTAGGTGTAATATCTTTACTTTTATTAATTATTATAAGATATGTATTGTATTGATCTTTGTTGTGACCTTTTGCAAACATATATTCTTAAATTTTGCATATGTGATTACATTTATGTCTTTTATATGTTTTTAAATTTATAAAATTAATATTTATCTCATTTCAAATTTCCAGAATTTTAAATAAAATTTTTACAAAAAATAAATATTTATTAATACTGAAATCTTAGTGGCTAATTATATGCATTTTTTCATACTATTAAAGTATATAAGATAATAGTACCATATATTAATTCTTTATAAAATAGTAAAAATAATACTTTTTCCGCGCCACTAAATTATTAATTATTGTGGTATTGAAAAGTGGATGACATGAAAGGAACAGGTAAATGTGTATTATAATGTTTAAATATTTTTTTTCAACATTTGAAATGTAAGAAATTGAGAAATTAAGAATTACAAATTAAAAATATAGTTGGAACAAAGGAAATAGTAACACATATAAAAACAAGTCTACATATATAAAATTATATACTCTACTGTCATATATTTTTATGTTATGTTGTGTAAATAATATTAGTCAAGCATTGGTTGTTGGTATATTTGATACAAGAAGATATGTTTTAGTTTTTATCTCATTAACTCGTGTTGAAATACATGCAAATATTGATACTTTTACAGGGGTGTATTGAATTGGGATTTTGAAGGATTTTTTTGCATTCATGAAATTCGAGAGTATTCAATTGGGATTTTTTAAAATCCAATAATATCTAGAGGTATTCAATTGAGATTTTAAATAATACTACAAAATCTGGTGGTATTCAATTAGGATTTTAAATTATGCTTTAAATCCGATATTCAATTGGGATTGTTTAAAATCCAATAAAATCTGATGATATTCAAATGCTAATAGATTTTTTTTGGATTTCATAAAATGATGGATTTTGTGGCATTTCTCAATGTATTTTAAGTTTTTTGGAATCCCATCAAAATCCATGCGATTTTGAAGCATTGATGTTCTTAAATCCTAAAGAATCCATATGAACTTTACGACATTTTATCAGAATTTGCACAAAATCAAAATCACATACAATCCATTTAAAATCCGTAGATAAAAAACAATCCATTAAAATCCCAATCGAATACACCCCTCTTAATTTATATATTAATATGTTATTGTAGTCCGGTTTTAAACAAGTATAATTAAAAGTCGAATTAAAATCATCAATCTTTTCATTCAAGCCAATAATAATATAAAATTATGATATAATGTCTCAAAAGTTAATAGTTTTTAGTATCTAAATTTAATATAATAAAATTCATAAAAAACATAAATATACCCCTTGACTTATTTACGAGTAAATTTGGTTGGAGGTACGAACATTCTACATGATTTAATATATTGAAATTCAAAACATGTATGAAAAATCTTTGAAGTGATTTTACTAGTAAATATTGAAAAGGGGAATAACGGATTAAGTTTTATCTTAAAAACTTTCTTTTTCTAGTGCAAAAGATTTAGGAAAAATATTTGAATTAAGTTAAAAGTAATATCTACAAAAGGGGAATAAAGAATTAAGATTTATTAAAAAGATTTCTATTTTCTAGAAGAGTTACGTGTGTAATTGTGAATAAATGTCAATTTGTTGGGCCTCAATAAGGTGGATCATAAAATGGGCATATGACCTCATCAGTGTTGTGAATAAATGTCAATTTGATGGGTCTCAATAAGGCGGATCATAAAATGGCCCTATGACCTAATTAGTGTTTTGGATCCTCAAATTTTGCTGGACTATTTTAAAGTATCTGATCATAACAATGGAGCTATTTTATCTCTTGAGTTTATTATAAAAAAATAGATCATATATATTTTCATTCAAATCATACTTTTGGTATTTTATCTTTTGGATAAAAGATTGGTGATCACCAAATTAATTAGCGAAAAAAAAATTGATTCTCCGTTGTATCAAAGCACATGTATGATTAATGTTGTGTTGATACCTTATGTATCACTTATTAACTAACAAGTATTGATTTTTCATGAAATAACATATTTAATAATATTAAACATATTATATTTTATATAGAGAATAATATTAACTTGTGAACAAATGATTATAAGATTGTTTGATTATAAATAATTTATTTTGTAAACATTTTAAAATTTTGTAAACCCAAATGGAGGACAATACTAATATCCTTTTGATGCCCATCATTCATAGAACAAAGAGATTTAGGATTTATCATATTAGTCCATGTTAAAATTAAATGAGTCATGTTCTAATGTGATCGGGCATTGAAGATATCCTTGTAGGCATGAACCAAATGGATTAACATACCGATATTTTTTTCCACAAAATGGGAAGAATTCATCAAAATACTGAAATCCAATCGGAACAAATTAAACTCCGAATTGTCAACTACAATCTGATTATGAAACAAAAAAAAATAAACTAAACAAGTAGTCATTTTGTTTTCAAATCGTTAGAGCTGTAATTCGAGTTGGGCGGCTCGCGAGCTCACCCGGCTCGAACTCGTTTAACTAGGCTTGACTCGGCTCGTTTAGTTAAACGAGCCGAGCTCGGGCAAAGGCTCCGGCTCGTTTAATTAAACGAGCTGGCTCGACTCGACTCGTGAAATTAAACAAGCCGAGTTCGGGTAGAAATTTAGCCTCGATTAAGTGTAAAATTAAACGAGCCGCTTGCCTGACTCGCTAAAGCCAGCTCGTTTAGCTAAATGAGCCGGCTCGACTCGACTCGTGAAATTAAACGAGTCGAGTTCGGGCAAGGATTTAGGCTCGATTAGTTAAACTAGCCGGCTCGGCTCGGCTCGATTAACTTCAGCTCGAACTACGCTCGGCTCGAAACTCGGCTCGCTCGGCCCGAATTACACCCCTACAAATCGTTTAACACATAGAATATTAAAATTCTTTAATCTAAAAATATTACAATGATATCTCGAACAATCCAATCTACTTCATTTGTGAACATTGACCTTCACATAAGCACAATTTGTAGCCCAATGTTCATAAATATCAGTTAATCAACTCATATTGGAGCAACAATTGCCCCCAAGATATGAACAATTTTTTGTTGTGAAATGTGAGCCCTTGCGAGAATCACTACCGTTCCATATTTGATTCAAGCTTTACGAATTAGCCAAATTATCATGTAGGTCCTTATTAGAAATATTACCGAAATCCATAACAAGACTCACAAAAATATCATAACATAAAACAACATCCAAAAAAGGGCATGACCAACAACCTTTGATAACAAGCACGAACTTAATAAGAACTCACCCAAAAAGAATCAGATTTTGATTTATTAAAACATTGCTAAATATGAGAGATGATGGAAGATAGAAGAGGCTTAATTAGTGAAGGGGATGAAGATTGAATTATCACAGCTCAGGTGAATTATATTGCCTTTAAAGTTAAAGTTCATATTTTTTTTATGTTCAACATAAAACTACGTACTTGTATAACCTGCCAAAATAGTTACTCCAGAGCATTTTTCTTCATTTATATACATACTTGATAGACAAGATCACGTCCAAAATAAACATCGACAAAGAGGATCTTGGGGATCTCAAAAGACTCGGTGAAAATTCACCAATTCCTGATATCTCTTCATCTCCATCTGCTATACTATGGAAATCTGCATCGTTCTTGACATTGTCAAACAACTTGTTTATAGTACTTAAAATAGAGAATGTTAAAAGTACACATTGATAAGCCAAGTTATCATGTCCTCCATTATGCATAACATTGTTGGTGCAGAAGGAAGAAAATTGTCACTTAAAAAAAGTATTTTAAGTGGTCTTACTAAATACAAGATCTATATTTCGCATGATCAAACGGTGAAAGATCTTAGCTAGATAGGTCATTAATATTGCCACATAAAAGGCTCATGATTACAATTTGAAGCTGATATAAAATATGTTAACATACACAAGGGTATTTAATAATATCGATCAAAAACCTTTACAAAGTAATAATACTAAATACTGTAAAATCAGAATACAGTTAATAATCAAAACTCCCAATGGTCTGATCGTCTTGGAGATACTGGCCACAGAAAATCAAACGTTATTTATTCACTAGAACATTCTGATACAGAGTTAACACACGTTTGATACGACGTACCTTAAATTCCCGTCTCACTCTTATAGCAAACCTTGTGCTAGAATAAAAATATTGTATATAATTTCTTTTTGAGAACTGCCTCAGTTTATTATAATCCTCCTATAAATATGCCATAGTTGTAAGTTTTTTGTTTATCAAATTCATCATTTCTGTCCCATACACAGAAATTAGAGAATACATAAAGATTGTAAAAAATGTGATGGGCTAAAGCGAAATCGAAATTCACAGCAAAAATCCTCCAGTTTGAGAAACAATCCTGGTCGGAGTTAAGTCTCGTTATCAAAGAGCTTCCCACGATAGATGTTGCCATGACAGGTGTTGCCATCAAATGCCAACAACAAAGTAAAATTGTACAAATGATAAGACACAATTTGGATTTATGGATTTTTCTTCAGAATTATCAGACTTCACCTGATGATTTAGACTTCCATGCAAAACTAATCCATAGAGATCACATACCACCTTCACAAAAAAGGCTCTGAAGCAGTCAAAGGTCCTGAAGAAGCAAAAGTGCCGCTGCATGAACATCACCAGATGTCTCGACCAGTGCTTGTATGTTGTCATGAGTGTCACGGAAACCCAACCACCGCAGCTGAGAGAGTTGGTCTTCATAAAGCTCTTCTAGGGGCTCTGCGATACATTACAGGATAACTAGAAATTATCATCCAAGCAAAGTAAATGACGTCCAATATATAGGTTGCATAGCAAAAACACCACACACCTAAGCACCACAGTCCTTTCTGCATAATAAGGGAGAAGGAAGAATTTGCACTCAAGGTTTATAGTGATAGTGCTTAAAATAGAGAATGTTAAAGCACATTGATAAGCCAAGTTATGACGTCCTCCATATTATATAATGCATAACATTGTTGGTGCAAAAGCAAGAAAATTGTCACTTAAAAAGTATTTCAAGTGGTCTTACTAAATACAAGATCTATATTTCACATGATCAAATGGTGAAAGATCTCTAGTTGGATAGGTCAAAGCAGTGAAAGTTAATGCCAAATAAAAGGCTGATGATTACAATTTGAAGCTGATATGAAATTTCACACTTAAACAGGTTAGCACTCAGCTTCACTGCGGTAGTATTTTACAAAAACTTGTCTCTCAGCGACTTCAGTGTCAGAATTAGCTAGGTGCAAGTTAAAACTCTCTTATATATCAAGACCTGAACAAATAAGGACCATGGCTTCGGAGCCTGCAAAAGAGTCTATTTGAATTGTTGATTAATCGCCAGAGATGGTTTAGAACCACTAGTATCATTATCTAATGGATCTTTCCGTTCTAATACTCTAATATCCGAGAGTTATCAGGTTTTATCAAATCTATTCCTATCTACGGAACTCTATTGGATCTAATGACAAACACATTATTTTAATTATATTACATTCCATATGACGTAGGATTCATGAGAAAATTATAAACTGATTACAAAGATGTGTTCTAAATATTATGTAATCATTGACGAGCATGAGAAAAAGCTCATATCTTAATTGAGATTACTCTGGTGTATTTATATATATTGGAAGCTTATCAAGAAAAAATGTTTTTGTGAGCCAACATTCACCGACCATAATAGAGGAGGAACATACCATTCTCTTCTATTCTCTTCTGTAATTAATGTTTAGCTTTAGAAAAAATATCCTTCTAATACTATAATCTGCTAAAGTATGCTCACGTAAATTTTTTCACCCGACTCTCTCTCTCTCTCTCTCTCTCTCTATATATATATATATATATATATATATACAAACTAGAAATATATGGTAAATAGTAATCAAACTGACATGTTTCCCACAATAGCGAAAAAAAATTGTGCAAGAATTTAAGATACAGGAGGATTGCCAATCAACTTACTTGGGCAGGCCACCATATCTACGCTGCCTTTTTGGCCAAACAACCTCTTGTGCCCTATTTGCACAAGCAACAACACTCCCTAGACCTATGTGCTCATCAACACAACTAAATTGGAAAAGAGAAAAAATTCCGTAATTAGTTACAAATCAAAATGGAAAGTTGTACTCGTATCGAGTGTGCATGGTTTGTAGTATAGGTAGAGTCATGCAAGTAGATATTTATAACAAAAAAGATTATATATTTCAGTTCATTTTCCTATGTGTGGAAAATGAAATTATTACTCGAGCAAGACATGAAAAATAACTCAGATTCATTGACATGAAGTCCATATTAAAATGTAAGACAACCAAACAACTCACATTTATTAGCTTTTCTCGAGAATCTTGTAACTGGTAATTGTTGTTCCTCTCCTTGACAAGTAGAGCTTGATATGAATATTGAAGACTTTCAAAATCTTCATCCTTCTCCTTCAGTTTTTCTTCCCTCTCCTACAATTTTTCTTCCCTCTCCTTGAGTTTTTCTTCCAAGGACTCCATCTTTTTCTTCATTTCCATAATATCCTCACCATTATTATTTGGTCTCATTACACCAATATAACCAGCAGCACCCCCAGCATTAGCAGCCACAACACCTGCTTCACCAGCACCACGAAGCTGCACACCATCACCCTGCGGTCCTCTTTCCAAGTTGTGCTCCATTTTAATCTGTGCATGCCATAACATTAAGCTGGTACTTCACTAATCCAGGTAAAATTTATAGTTATATAATTGTATAGTTATGTTAACCAGTATGAGATAAAACTGAACAAACAAGGCAAGTATTTTGTGTCAAAAGACAACTGCTTCATACCAGTACTGAATACAAAGATTAATAGTAAAACCTACTGCTGAAAACTGCTAGCTAGAAAACAGGAAACAATAACTCCTACTCAAGCACGATGCAAACAAATAACTACTACGAAAAAAAAACTAACTCTACCACCCACTAAACTTATTTAATCAGCTCCTATAAAATCTCTACGGCTAACATGTTTGAAATTATTACCAACAGTCTCCCTCCATAATTTCAAACATATATCAGCCCAGAACTTTGATACCCAGCAAGTTCCTCATTCTCTCAAACTTCACAGCAAACAAAGCTTTAGTTAACAGATCCACCTTCTGATTCTCACTGCTAATATGCTTGACAACGACTTCCCCACGTTCAATACACTCCCGAATGAAATGGTACCTAAATCAATATGTTTGCTCCTCCCGTGAAAAACAGAATTTTTCGCCAAGTCTATAGCAGATATAGATTAGAACAGGAGGCACTTGTTCACCAGTCAATTCCTTCAGCACATTCCTTAGCCATATTGCTTGACACGCAGCAGCTGTGGCCGCCATAAACTCCGCTTCACAGGATGATAACGCAACACACCGCTGTTTGTGGGAGACCCAAGTGACTAGACATTCGTTTAGATAAAACACCATTCCCCCAGTGGATTTTCTGTCTTCAATATGTCCTGCAAGATCACTATCAGAGTAACCTGTCAAAACGTTATTGCCAGCATCCTTTGTATAGATTAAACCATACTCCAACGTGCCCTTTATATACCGTAAAATTCTCTTAGCTGCATTCAAGTGTATAGTGGTTGGTCTTTCCATGTATCGACTCACAATGCCTACTGAAAAAGCTATATCTGGTCTGGTATGTACCAGGTACCTCAGTCCTCCCACTATACTCTTAAACTCTGTTGCATCTACAGCTCTTCCACTGATACAGGATGGTCACCTGTATAGAACTGATATGCAACAGAAAAGAGAGATCTAGAGAGAGAAAGAGAGGAAGAGAGAAGAGGGGAGAAAACAGAATTTGTCTAATTGCATAAAATGTTTTTAACAGCGCATTTGGTATCTTATACAAACATTTCCCAACTGAAATTCCCGCCTAAACACAAATGTTCACAAGTCATGACTATTTTGACCTTATCATAACTCCCTCCCTCAACAAGACTTGTCCTCAAGTCTTAGTAACAATCGGAAATTCTGGGAAATGTTGAACAAACTCCTCAGCAACCTCCCAAGTAGCTTCAATGGCCGGTTGATTCTTCCATTGCACCAAATATTGCACCTGAGCCGCATTTCTCAATTTCACCATCCGTGTCTCTAATATTGCTTCTGGACATAGATCAGCTTTACCATTCTTAAGAGACCAATCAGGCAGAGTAGTTGAAACTGGAAGGTCCCCATAGAAAGCTTTCAATTGCGAGACATGGAATACATCATGGATTTTTGCATCCACAGGCAACTGCAATTTATATGCCACCTTCCCAATACAATCTACCACCATAAAAGGACCATAATACTTCTGAGCCAACTTTAAATTGGTCCTTCCTTGCACAGAACTTTGCTTGTAGGGCTGAAGCTTCAACCAGACCCAATCTCCTGTATTAAAAACCCTCTCAGACCTGTTTCTGTCAGCTTGGGCTTTCATCCTTGTCTGAGCTTGCAACAAGTAATGCTTAAGATCAGAAATCATAGCTTCTCTCCTCTGCATACTCCTGTCTACAGCTGCCACTTCACACTCTCCTGGCAAGTATGGTAAGTGAAGAGGAGGCTTCTGATTATACACTATTTCATAAGGGGTATGCTGTGTTGCAGAGTGGAAATGCGTATTGAACCACCACTCAGCTAGTGGTAACCAGGCAGTCCACTCTTTAGGAGTATCAGCACACATACAACGAAGATATGCCTCCAAACATCGATTTACAACTTCAGTTTGCCCATCTGTTTGAGGGTGATAAGCAGAAGACAACAGAAATTGAGTACCATGCAAGTGGAACAATGATTTCCAGAATTTACTGAGAAAGATAGGGTCTCTATCACTCACTATAGACCGAGGCCAACCATGTAATCTGAAGACCTGATCCAAATAAGCTTGTGCAACCATGGGCGCAGTAAAAGAAGTAGGCAGTGCAATGAAGTGTGAATATTTACTAAGCCTGTCCACTACCACCAGTATGACTTCTTTACCATAAGATTTTGGTAAGCCTGTGATAAAATCCATAGACACATCAATCCATACCTCCTCCGGAATTGGTAAAGGTTGCAACAACCCTGGATAGGCACTGGTATCATATTTTGAACTTTGACACACTTGGCACTGCTTGACAAATTGCCTCACATCTTTGCTTAACCCTGGCCAATAAAAAAGGCTCTTCATTCTTCTGAGAGTAATGTCCCTGCCAGAATGTCCCCCTTCAGCTGAGCTATGCTGCCAATCTATCAAACACTTCCTCAATTGCTCATCTGGCCCTACAACTATCCTGTTATGTTTCCTCAAATAACCCTGAGCTAGTTGGTATCTACCAGAAGAATTGCCTTGCTGATTATAAGTAACATCAATTTGCAGTTGAGGATCTAAGCTGTAGCTGTGAATAATCTGCTGTTCCAGATTTGAATCAACTACTGATAATGCCAAACACAAAATCTCAGAACCTTGTACCCTTGACAAAGCATCTGCCACCACATTTTCAGAACCCCCTTTATACTGAATTTCATAGTCAAATCCCATCAACTTGGACAGCCAAAAATACTGAAATGGAGTGGAAATTCTTTGCTGCAATAACCACTTCAAGCTTTTCTGATCAGTTTTTATTATAAAATGGCTTCCACACAAATATTGTTCCCATTTTTGAACAGCACACACTATGGCCAATAGCTCTTTCTCATAAACTGAAAGTTTTTGCCACCTGGTACCTAAAGCTTTACTCAAATAAGCTAAAGGATGCTGCTCCTGCATTAATACTGCTCCAATACCTGTTTTACTAGCATCAGTTTCAACCACAAAAACCTTTTGAAAATCAGGCAAAGCTAGAACTGGTGCAGAGATTAAAGCTGCTTTCAATGTATTGAAAGCTTCCTGCACCTTGTCATCCCAATGAAAGGATCCCTTTTTTAATTGATCAGTGAGCTCCTTGCTGATGATAGCATAACCCTTAATGAATTTTCTGTAGTAGCCAGCTATTCCCAAGAAACTTCTTAACTCTTTCACACTTTTAGGCACTGGCCAATTAGCAATAACATCAATTTTTCTAGGGCCAGTTTCCACCCCTGCTGCAGATATAAAATGGCCTAAATATTCAATTTTCTCCATTAGAAATGAGCATTTACTGTCTTTAGCATACAAAGTGTTTTCCCTCATAAGATCAAAGACCTTAGTCAAGTGCTGCAGGTGGTCTGTTTTAGATGAGCTATAGATCAAAATATCATCAAAGAAAACCAGAACACATTTTCTAAGTAGAGATTTGAAAATGTTGTTCATCCACCCCTGAAAAGATGCAGGTGCATTAGTAAGCCCAAAAGGCATCACTAAAAACTCATAATGACCAGTATGAGTTTTAAAAGCTGTCTTAAAAACGTCATCTTCATGCATCCTCAACTGATGGTAACCAGCCCTCAAATCAATTTTACTAAACACTTTTGCCCCAGCCAGCTCATCAATTAATTCATCCACCACAGGAATAGGATATTTATCCTTGACTGTCTATTTATTAAGCTCCCTGTAGTCCACACATAACCTCCAGGTTCCATCTTTTTTTCCCACTAATACCACTGGAGAAGCAAAGGGACTTGCACTATTCTGTATGATACCCCTTCCCAACATTTCTTCAATTGTTTGCTCAATGACATCCCTCTGTTTAAGAGGATATCTATAAGGCCTTATGTTGATAGGATTAGCACCTGTTTGGAGTGGTATCTTATGATCAAAGATGCCTCTTGAAGGAGGTAATTTCTCAGGTTCCCTAAATATATCAGCATACTTCTGTTTTAGAAGAGAGATATCACTGTCAGAAGCAACTTCCTCCTGATGCTCCTCACTATTATCAACCTGTTCCTGTTTTAGTTCTTTAACCTGTATGAGACACAACTGAGCTGCATTGTTTAATAGCTTGTCTGAACAGGTTTTTACTACCTTGACTTTTGTAGGTGCAATCCCCTTGAGCTTAACAGACTGATCTGCCCACTTGAATTCCATTATCAGTTTTTGAAAATCCCACTTAATACTTCCCAGAGTGCTCAACCATTGAATTCCCAGCACCATGTCACAACTACCCAAGGAAATGAGCAGAACATCAGCTGTAAACACCTGTCCACTTAATTTCCAACTAAAATTTCTCACCACACCTTGGCATTGGATATGAGTTCCATCAGCCACTGTGATAGTATGAGCAGCCAACTCTTCTATGACACAATTCATATCTTTAGCTGTTTGTGAATCCAAGAAATTGTGAGTGCTGCCTGAGTCAATCAAGATGTGTAAAGACTTGTCAATCACCATTCCTTTGACTCTCATTGAGGAAAAAGAAGGACTACCAGAGAGAGCATTAACTGAAATACAGGGGTCACCATTCTCCACTTCTCCTGATTCAGTATCACTGTCACTGGAATCCAGGTCCACACAAGGAATCTCCACAGTAAACAGCTGAGGTTCCTTAAACTGACATTTGTGTCCCTTCTCATACTTGTTATCACAGTAATAACAGAGGCCTTTTGCTATCTTTTCTGCTCTCACATCTGCTGGTATAAACTTGAAAGGTCTGCCGCTAGATTTACTAGCAGGTGAGGGCAATGGCTTAGTCTGTGGAGTTGGAAGTAAGGGAGGCTTATGACTGTTGTCAGTATATGTACTATAAACAGTTGGACCTACAGTTTTCTGCACAGTACTGGTATTAGGTCCCTTGGTAAATCTTTGAGCATTAGCCTGTAATGATTCCTCTTGTAATCTAGCATAATTGATAGCCTCAGTCACACTGATCGGTTTAAAAGCCTTGACAAAAGGCTTAACAGCCGGCTTTAAGCCTCCAATGAAGCTTTCTAACAAATACAGATCAGGTAGAACATGATGATTCTGTTCCATTAAGGATCTACTATTATCAAATTCATCGATGTAGTCCTCAATGGATCCAGTTTGTTGAAATTTATTAAAGTGCTCTACTACATTCAAACTAGAATCATCCTTAAACCTAGCACTGAGATCCATCACAAATTCAGTCCAATCAACATTTTTCTTAATAGACAAGTAATTCGATACCCACACTTCTGCCTTCTCTAACATATGTAATGATGCCAGATCAACTTTCTGCTCTTCTGGAATCTTACACAACAGGAAATACTTAACACACTTTTTCACCCAATTTCTAGCATTAGTACCATTAAACTTCGAAAATTCTACCTTTGGAGTATAGCCTAAAGGTCGAACCAGCTGATTACCTGAATTAGGGTTCGAATCAGTCCTTTCCTGAGAATTTCGAGCATTTTCATCTCTTCCGGAGTTCGATGCCCGATTGGCAAGCATCTCCCTCATCAGCTTCATCATCTCCTCTATTTTCTTATCATTCTCATCAAATTTCTTCGCAAACGAACGAGATTGCTCTTCGAGTTTACGATCGAGTAATCGTGCTTGCTCCTTCAATTGCTCATCCATCGAAACTGTAGAAGCGTAAGTCTTACGTGTAGTAGGCGCCAGTATAAGAACAGATGAGAGTGGAATCGTGGATTACAGACCGAATGGCTCTGATACCATTGATACAGGATGGTCACCTGTATAGAACTGATATGCAACAGAAAAGAGAGATCTAGAGAGAGAAAGAGAGGAAGAGAGAAGAGGGGAGAAAACAGAATTTGTCTAATTGCATAAAATGTTTTTAACAGCGCATTTGGTATCTTATACAAACATTTCCCAACTGAAATTCCCGCCTAAACACAAATGTTCACAAGTCATGACTATTTTGACCTTATCATCCACCTTCATCTTTTGTTAATCTTTCTTTTGGATCCATTGGAAATTTACAAGGATTGCATTGAGACATTCCAGCCCTTTCAAGTACTTTCTTCGCGTAGCCTGACTGTTTAAGCTCAATAAACCCAGCACCCTGCTTGACTTCTATTCCCAAATAATAACTTAACTTCCCCATATCAGTCATTTCAACTATATTGCTCATCTGCTCCTTGAAGCTTCGAATAAGAGACACATCAGTACCCGTGATTAATAAATCATCCACGTATACACCAACTATTATTGATTCTCTTCCCTCCCGTTTTACATAAACGGCATGTTCATAGGGACATCTCACGAACCCAAGACTTTCAAGACACTTGTTGAGTTTCGAATACCAAGCTCGAGGAGCTTGTCTGAGACCATACAAGGCTTTGAGAAGCTTATACACTCGCTTTTCTTGCCCCTTTTTCACAAACCCCTCCGGTTGAGTCACATATACTTCTTCACCAATTTCTCCATTTAAGAAAGCCGTCTTGACGTCAAGATGATGCACTTCCCATGAATTTTTTGCTGCCAATGCCAGTAGTAAGCGAACTGTTTCTAAGCGTGTAACTGGTGCAAAGATCTGGTCGAAATCAATTCCCTTTTCTTGCACATATCCTTTTGCAACCAATCGGGCCTTATGCTTCACAATGTTCCCATTTGCGTCCTTTTTTAACTTGAATATCCACTTCAAACCAATTTCTTTCTTTCCTGGCGGCAAGTCAGTGAGTTCCCAAGTTCTGTTTTTCTCAATTGAATCCATTTCATTCTGCATAGCTGTTCTCCAGGCCTTTTCTTTTACGGCATGAACATACGAATTCGGCTCATCAATTTCCACAAGCAGAAGCTCGTCTTCAATCTCAAGCTCTTCAGTATCTCGATAAACATTTTCAAGTAATCTGAATTTTCTGGGTGTTATACTATCATCATAAGCATCTCTGTCAATACTTGAACTTGAACGGTGTGACTGGGGAGTCCCGATTTCTGTTTCTTCTGTGGCGCCAGTGACCACTGGTCTGGGGCTTTCAGCATCAATACTCTCAACTACAGACACTTCTGGCACATCAAAGTAATAATTCTTGCTGACATCTGACTCTCCCTGATCATTCCAATCCCAAGCTCTTTCTTCTTCAAAAATCACATCACGGCTAACATACAATTTGTTTGTTCTAGGATCGAGCAAGCGATAAGCCTTAGTGCCGGGTTCTTTGCCAAGATTGACTACCATCAAGCTTCTATCATCAAGTTTTTTTATATTATCACCTGGTACTTTCATGTAAACAATACACCCAAATACTCGGATATGTCCAATATCTGGTTTATACCCCATCCATGCTTCATATGGAGTTTGCCCCGACAAAGCTCGGGTGGGTAACCTATTGAGAACATAAACAGCATGCCTTATTGCCTCTGCCCACATCACAGATGGCATCTTCATTTGCTTCAAATAGCTCCTCCCCATCTCAGCCACAGTTCGATTTCTCCTTTCCACCACGCCGTTTTGTTGGGGCGTGTATGGTGCCGTAAAGTGTCTGGTAATTCCATGATCTTCACAATAAGAAACGAACTCCTTTGACATGAATTCCCCTCCCCTGTCAGTCCTAAAGGTTCCAATCCTTCCTTTCTGTCTTCTCGACTTGGGCTCGGAATTTCTTGAAAACATCGAATGCATCACTCTTATTTTTTAACATATACACCCACATAATTCGAGTGTAGTCATCAACCAACAGAAAAAAAATAACGGTTTCCAGCTAGAGTTGTGGGTGTGATTGGCCCACACAAGTCTCCATGAATGAGTTCTAGTGCATGACTAGCTTTGAAATTTGACTGAGAAGGGAAGGATTTTCTTACTTGTTTAGCCATCAAGCATCCACTACAAATTCCCTTTGGTTGTGCCATATCAGGCATCCCTTTTACCATCTTCTTTTTTGACATCAACTCCATTGCCTGGAAGTTCACATGCCCGAGACGTGTGTGCCAGAGCCAAGATACATCTTCAGATTTTGAAAGCATACAAACATTGTCACATGGCTCGATGAGAATTCTGTACAGTCTGTTGTTCGACCTGGGCACCTTCATTAGTAATTTCTCATGATTATCATATACTCGAAGCAAATTTCCACTGATCACAATCTTATTACCTCCTTCAGAGAGCTGACCAAGGCTAATGATGTTATTACACAAGGTTGGAATGTAATAAACATCATAAAGGGTTCTTTCTTCCCCGTTCTTGCATCTGAACTTTATTGTCCCCTTTCCTTCAATTTTGATTGTTGACCCATCTCCAAATCTCACATTTCCGCTGATTTCTTCGTTCAAAACATTGAATTTTGATTTGTGGCCTGTCATATGGTTGCTCGCGCCATTATCCGAGTACCATATATTTGATTCTCCTACTTTCTCATGACCAGAAGCCACTAGCTTTGGCTTCACCTCTTCGTTGTTCAACAAAACCAGATTTTTTTCAGTTTTGTCGAGTTTTGCCAACAATAAGGCTGGCTCATCGTCCTCAATTGTTGCAATATTCACCTCCTGTTTCAATTCTCTTGCTCGACGCGGTTTTCTGCACTCCGCCGCATAGTGCCCCAGTATGCCACAGTTGAAACACCTCACCTGACTTTTGTCACGATTCCCACATCCCTTCTGTCCTGAAGCTCCACTCGAAACCCCTCGACTCGACTTTTTCAACCATTCTTCACGTGTAAGAAACAGTTTTTCGCCCTCATTGTCTCTCTTTCGCCATTCTTCCTCTGTCAACATTAGCTGCATGTCATTAGTAGTAACCGTACCTTTTACTCTTTCTTCATGAGCTTTCAGTGCTCCGATTGCTTCCTCAATTGACATGGTATCCAAGTTTCCAAATTGTTCAAGAGTAGAAGCGATTTGAAGAAACTTTGGTGGAACAGCACGTAATAGGTTCTTCACCACATATGATTCTGCCACTGCTTCTCCAAGTGCCCGTATGTTTGACACTATGCCATTGATTTTCATGTAGAAATCATCAAGTTGATCTGTATCCTTCATGCTTAATGCCTCGAATTCAGCCTTCAATGTCTGAACTTTCGCCTTCTTCACTTTGTCCGCACCTTGACTCATGGTTTTGATCGCCTCCCAGGCGTCTTTTGCCGTTTTCTTCTCAGCAATTGACAACAAGAACTCCTCAGGAATGCCCTGATAGATCATAGCCAATGCGATCTTGTCTGTCTTTCCTTCAACAACGACCTTGGGATCACTACTCTCAACAGCATCCCACACTCCATGTGCCTGCATAAATACTCTCATTTTCAAGGACCACGCCGTATAGTTCCCCTTTGTTAGAGTCGGGTAACTAAGGCCAACTGAACCTTTGAGTTTATCCATCCCAGTCTTTGACATACACTCGATCACCTGCCTAGGCTCTGATACCAAATATAGTTATATAATCGTATAGTTATGTTAACCACTATGAGATAAAACTGAACAAACAAGGCAAGTATTTTGTGTCAAAAGACAACTGCTTCATACCAGTACTGAATACAAAGATTAATAGTAAAACCTACTGCTGAAAACTGCTAGCTAGAAAACAGGAAACAATAACTCCTACTCAAGCACGATGCAAACAAATAACTTCTACGAAAAAAAACTAACTCTACCACCCACTAAACTTATTTAATCAGCTCCTATAAAATCTCTACGACTAACATGTTTGAAATTATTACCAACAAAATTATTGGGGCATGTATGTAATTTTAAATCAATTAATTTTTACTTTATATAAAGTTAAAATAATTTGTATAAATAAAATGAACTTAAAATACAAATTTTAACAAGAAATATACTAATTGCAAACTCTTTTTGAATATCTTGTAAAAAAAACAACACATCCAAAATATAATTTATAGATTTGGGCCTTTATTGGCCTGGTACCTCAGTTATCCAGGTAAAATTATTGGGGTGTGTACAAATTTCAAATCAATTAATTTTTACTTTATATATAAACTTAAAACAATTGTATAAATAAAATAAACTTAAAATACAAATTGTAACAACAAATATACTATTTGAAAACTCTTTTTGAATATTTGATAAAAAAAACAACACGTCCATCCTATTATTTGTAAATTTGGGCCCTTATTGGCGGGCGCGGTCTCCGCCCCCATCTATTGTGCAGCTATAATTGTATATATATTTAAGCATCCACTTCCGAAATACACATATACATTTATGAAAATACTATCATATATTAATATTTACTGCAAGAATTATATCAGTTTAGCAACACAAATAAACAAAAGAAAAATCACAAAGTGAGGGTTGTGTTGAGTAGGTGTCAACCCAAGTCCCACATCTTAAAGATAAAGCAGGCTATCACGTGAGCTCGTGGGTTTACCCAGTGCGCACCCGAAGGGTAGCGGTTGCGGGTTCCTACGTTAAAAAAAAAAAGATAAAGCAGATTTATCTTCAAAATAAGTAGCCAAACAAGTCCATTAGCATGAGTTCTTTTGATACGCGGAGCCAAAAACAAATACGTGCATGGACCTCCGTCACGGCTAGAGCCAATAATATCATACTAATGAGGCCGCCCGGCTAAGGTACTTATCACAAAACATTAAGTGGTTCGGCCTCTTTTCAATTTTGTTGGCCGGCCATGAATAAAATCGAGGAATTTTATTCATTCAAAATTATAAAATATGCACTAAAAATTGATCTTTTTCAATTCCTACAAGTTTTAAGTATATGAAATTTATGTATCATAATATTCTATATTATAAAAAAATGTTATATTGTGTAGGCAAATAATTAATGATATATAGTAACGGGAAAAATGGTTCCTGCTGTCGTCTCCGCATATATATAGATATACACACATATATATCCACATTGGATTTATTTAGGAATAAATTCCTCCACATCCTCACCATTATTATTTGGTCTCATTACACCAATATAACCAGGAGCACCCCCAGCATTAGCAGCCACGCAACACCTGCATCACCAGCACCAACAACACCACCAAGCACACCATCACCCTGCGGTCCTCTTTCCAAGTTGTGCTCCATTTTAATCTGTGCATGCCATAACATTGAGGTGGTACCTCATCAGTTATCCAGGTAAAATTATTGGGGTGTGTAAAATTTCAAATCAATTAATTTTTACTTTATATAAAGTTAAAATAATTTGTATAAATAAAATGAACTTAAAATACAAATTGTAACAAAAAATATACTATTTGCAAACTCTTTTTGAATATCTTGTAAAACAACAACACGTACAATGTATTATTTATAAATTTGGGCCCTTATTGGCCGCGTTGTGCAGTCTCAGCCCCCCTCTGATTGTGCAGCGATAATTGTATATTAAAGCATCCACTTCCCAAATACACATATACATTTATGCAAATACTATCATATATTAATATTTACTGCAAGAATTATATCAGTTTAGCAACACAAATAAACAAAAGAAAAATCACAAAGTGAGAGTAGTGTTGAGTGGGTGTCAACCCAAGTCCCACATCTTAAAGATAAAGCAGATTTGTTTTCAAAATAAGTAGCCAAACAAGTCCATTAATTAGGATGAGTTCTTTTCATACGCGGAGCCAAAAATAAATCGGTGCATCCTCTGCCACAGATAGAGCCAATAATATCATACTAATGAGGCCGGCTGCCAGGTACTTATCACAAAACATTAAGTGGTTGGGCCTCTTTTCAATTTTGTTGGCCAGCCATGATGAAATCGAGGAATTTTATTCTTTTAAAATTCATTCAAAATTATAAAATATGAACTAAAAATGGATCTTTTTCAATTCCTACAAGTTTTAAGTATATGAAATTTATGCATCATAATATTCTATTAGAATAAAATGTTATATTGTGTAGGCAAATAATTAATGATATATAGTAATGTGAAAAATGGTTCCTGCTGTCCTCTCCGCATATATATATATATATACACACACACATATATATCCGCTTTTGATTTATTTAAGAATAAATTCCTTAATTTGGTTGGAAGTTGAACATTCTACATGCTCATGCTTATAAAGATGTATAAAAAGATATATGAAATAAGTATACAACATAGAAAAATGGTCCTAACACATCGACAATCAAACGGGTAAAGTAAAGAAGGGGTGCAAATCATTAGTACAAGAATACTTTAATTTCTCTTCCTCTTGTTTGTCTTGCACAACCTTTCCATGAAATCGACACCCTCACCTAAGGTTGCCTTCTTTCCTTCTTTGAAATTCCACAACTCGGGAACGGGATATCTTCCACTTGAATTGTACTCGTTTAATTCTGTTAGTGCCTTCACCACCGAGTTATACACTTCATCACCCCACTCACTCTTTATGATCACCAGGCTTTCATCTTCGTCATTGATAACTCTCTAACATGTCACATGAAATCAAAACATACAATAAGGAAATAGAGAGAGAGAGAGAGAGAGAGAGAGAGAGAGAGAGAGAGATCGTGAGCAAGGAAACAAGAATATATAGAGTGGTCTAGAAACTGTCCGGTTACAAACTACTACAATGTCAGGGAGAATACAAGTCATTAATCACAGTGATGCATGAGTGACTGTAAAAAGATATGGTCTGCGTAAAAGGGAGAAGCTATGACTTTCGAGTTGACAAGTAAATTTATCTACAGAATGCTTACCTTGCTATCTTCACCAAATGTTATGACCTTAAAGGGGTACCAGTTTGGATCCCGAAGTTTCTCCTCTAGCAGGGATGAAAATTCCATTGCTTTCAATTCAACTTCGGCAGGAGGATACTTTTTCTTTGCAGCAGCAAATATGGGTTTGAGGTTAAGGTCTCCCATCAGCTTGACACCAGTATAGGCCCTCATGTTAGTCCGCCTATCCTTCAAAACCTATTGAAACAATAAAATGATCACCTTTGGTGGACACTATCAAAACAATACATATTTTTCAGTTCCTATTTTCCCGAACTAGAAATTGCAGACATTTGCTTATATATAATTGTTATCAACAAAAGATAATTGCTATCGAGTGTGCATGGTTTATAGTATAGGGAGAGTCAGGTTATCATGAATGACTTGGCTAAAGTATGCAGGATGAACTTTTACGGCCTTGAATGGCTAATAATTTACGCAAATAGATATTCATAACAAAAGAGATTAAATATTTCAGTTCATTTTCCTATGTGTGGACAATGAAATTATTACTCGAGCAAGACATGTAAAGAAAACTCAGATTCATTGACAGTGAAGTCCATATTAAAATGTAAGACAACCAAACAACTCACATTTATTAGCTTTTTTCGAGCATCTTCTAACTGGTCATTGTTGTTCCTCTCCTTTACAAGTAGAGCTTGATATGAATCTTGAAGGCTTTCAAAATCTTCACCCTTCTCCTTCAGTTTTTCTTCCGTCTCCTTCAGTTTTTCTTCCAACGACTCCATCTTTTTCTTCATTTCCTCCACATCCTCACCATGATTATTTGGTCTCAATACACTATCAACAGCAGCACCCCCACCATTAGCAGCCACAACACCTGCATCACCAGCACTAACAACACCACCAAGCACACCATCACCCTGCGGTCCTCTTTCCGAGTTGTGCTCCATTTTAATCTGTGCATGCCATAACATTAAGCTGGTACCTCAGTTATCCAGGTAAAATTATTGGGGTGTGTATGAAATTTCAAATCAATTAATTTTTACTTTATATAAAATTAAACTAATTTGTATAATTAAAATGAACTTAAAATACAAATAATAACAAGAAATATACTAATTGTAAACTCCTTTTGAATATCTTGTAAAAAAAACAACACAGCATATTGTTTATAAATTTGGGCCCTTATTGGCCCGGGATCTCAGCCCCCTCTGATAGTGCAGTGATAATTGTATATATAGTTAAGCATCCACGTCCCAAATACAGATGTACATTTGATTATGCAAATACTATTATATATTTATATTTACCGCAAGAACTATATCAGTTTATAGCAAGACAAATAAACAAAAGAAAAATCACAAATTAGTAAGATGAAATATAACAAGAAAGCTACTGAAGGAGTGAATTTATGTTGAGCAAAATAGCTTCATCTCTACATCAAAGCGCATATATTTTTAAGTTTTATTCACAAAATAAAGAGAAGTACCATTATTTCATATAACATATAATACATAAATTTTTAAATTGTATCCACATAAATGAAGAGAAATATTAAAATTTCTTACAACATATATGATACATAGAAAAACTCACGTATATACGTGGGAAATAGCCGCTCTTGTAGTAGTGTATGTTTCACTTCACCCTTAAGAAGTATTCAAATATCCAAAATGATATAACTTACAAAATGGAAGGGAGAGAGAGAGAGAGCAAAAATCAAGCTTGCAATCTGAAAATGGAGGTGTCAAAACCAAATGATAACAATGATTTACATGCTCCAATATAAAGGCGTGTAGAAAGAATAAAATATACTATAGAATCTTAAATTTAGGTGTAATATCTTTACTTTTATTAATTATTATAAGATATGTATTGTATTGATCTTTGTTGTGACCTTTTGCAAACATATATTCTTAAATTTTGCATATGTGATTACATTTATGTCTTTTATATGTTTTTAAATTTATAAAATTAATATTTATCTCATTTCAAATTTCCAGAATTTTAAATAAAATTTTTACAAAAAATAAATATTTAATAATACTGAAATCTTAGTGGCTAATTACATGCATTTTTTCATACTATTAAAGTATATGAGATAATAGTACCATATATTAATTCTTTATAAAATAGTAAAAATAATATTTTTTCCGCGCCACTAAATTATTAATTATTGTGGTATTGAAAAGTGGATGAAATGAAAGGAACAGGTAAATTTGTATTATAATGTTTACAATTTTTTTTTTCAAAATTTGAAATGTAAGAAATTGAGAAATTAAGAATTAAAAATTAAAAATATAGTTGGAACAAAGGAAATAGTAACACATATAAAAACAAGTCTACATATATAAAATTATATATTCTACTGTCATATATTTTTAAGTTATATTGTGTAAATAATATTAGTCAAGCATTGGTTGTTGGTATATTTGATACAAGAAGGTATGTTTTAGTTTTTATCTCATTAACTCGTGTTGAAATACATGCAAATATTGATACTTTTACAGGGGTGTATTGAATTCGGATTTTGAAGGATTTTTTTGCATTCATGAAATTCGAGAGATTTTTTAAAATCCATTAATATCTAAAGGTATTCAATTGAGATTTTAAATAATACTACAAAATCTCGTGGTATTCAATTAGGATTCTAAATTATGCTTTAAATCTGATATTCAATTGGGATTGTTTAAAATCCAATAAAATCTGACGATATTCAAATGCTAATAGATTTTTTTTGGATTTCATAAAATGATGGATTTTGTAGACATTTCTCAATGTATTTTAAGTTTTTTGGAATCCCATCAAAATCCATGGGATTTTGAAGCATTAATGTTCTTAAATCCTAAAGAATCCATATCAACTTTACGACATTTTATCAGAATTTGCACAAAATCAAAATCACATACAATCCATTTAAAATCCTTAGATAAAAAACAATCCCTTAAAATCTCAATCGAATATACATCTCTTAATTTATATATTAATATGTTATTGTAGTCCGCTTATAAACAAGTATAATTAAAAGTCCGAATTAAAATCATCAATCTTTTCATTCAAGCCAATAATAATATAAAATTATGATCTAATGTCTCAAAAGTTAATAGTTTTTAGTGTCTAAATTTAATATAATAAAATTCATAGAAAGCATAAATATACC
Organism: Daucus carota subsp. sativus; assembly: GCF_001625215.2. Lineage (NCBI taxonomy): Eukaryota > Viridiplantae > Streptophyta > Magnoliopsida > Apiales > Apiaceae > Daucus > Daucus carota. The sequence continues at coordinate 2,030,757 of NC_030382.2, read as the reverse complement.
CCTTGACTTATTTACGAGTAAATTTGGTTGGAAGTACGAACATTCTACATGATTTAATATATTGAAATTCAAAACATGTATGAAAAATCTTTGAACTGATTTTACTAGTAAATATTGAAAAAGGTAATAACGGATTAAGTTTTATCTTAAAAACTTTCTTTTTCTAATGCAAAATATTTAGGAAGAATATTTGAATTAAGTTAAAAGTAATATCTCCAAAAGGGGAATAAAGGATTAAGATTTATTAAAAAGATTTCTATTTTCTAGAAGAGTTACGTGTGTAATTGTGAATAAATGTCAATTTGTTGGGCCTCAATAAGGTGGATCATAAAATGGCCCCATGACCTCATTAGTGTTGTGAATAAATTTCAATTTGATGGGTCTTAATAAGGCGGATCATAAAATGGCCCTATGACCTAATTAGTGTTTTGGACCCTCAAATTTTGCGGGACTATTTTAAAGTATCTGATCATAACAATGGAGCTATTTTATCTTTTGAGTTTATTATAAAAAAATAGATCATATATATTTTCATTCATATCATACTTTTGGTATTTTATCTTTTCGATAAAAGATTGGTGATCACCAAATTAATTAGCGAAAAAAAAAATTGATTCTCCGTTGTATCAAAGCACATGTATGATTAATGTTGTGTTGATACCTTATGTATCACTTATTAACTAATAAGTATTGATTTTTCATGAAATAACATATTTAATAATATTAAACATATTATATTTTATATAGAGAATAATATTAACTTGTGAACAAATGATTATAAGATTGTTTGATTATAAATAATTTATTTTGTAAACATGTTAAAATTTTGTAAACCCAAATGGAGGACAATACTAATATCCTTTTGATGCCCATCATTCATAGAACAAAGAGATTTAGGATTTATCATATTAGTACATGTTAAAATTAAATGAGTCATGTTCTAATGTGATCGGGCATTGAAGATATCCTTGTAGGCATGAACCAAATCGATTAACATACCGATATTTTTTTCCACAAAATGGGAAGAATTCATCAAAATATTGAAATCTAATCGGAACAAATTAAACTCCGAATTGTCAACTATATACAATCTGATTATGAAACAAAAAAAATAAGCTAAACAAGTAGTCATTTTGTTTTCAAATCGTTAGAGCTGTAATTCGAGTTGGGCGGCTCGCGAGCTCACCCGGCTCGAACTCGTTTAACTAGGCTCGACTCGGCTCGTTTAGTTAAACGAGCCGAGCTCGGGCAAAGGCTCCGGCTCGTTTAATTAAACAAGCCGGCTCGACTCGTGAAATTAAACAAGCCGAGTTCAGGTATAAATTTAGCCTCGATTAAGTGTAAAATTAAACGAGCCGCTCGCCCGACTCGCTAAAGCCGGCTCGTTTAGCTAAATGAGCCGGCTCGACTCGACTCGTGAAATTAAACGAGTCGAGTTCGGGTAAGGATTTAGGCTCGATTAGTTAAACGAGCCGGCTCGGCTCGGCTCGATTAACTTCAGCTCGAACTACGCTCGGCTCGAAACTCGGCTCGCTCGGCCCGAATTACACCCCCACAAATCGTTTAACACATAGAATATTAAAATTCTTTAATCTAAAAATATTACAATGATATCTCGAACAATCCAATCTACTTCAGTTGTGAACATTGACCTTCACATAAGCACAATTTGTAGCCCAATGTTCATAAATATCAGTTAATCAACTCATATTGGAGCAACAATTGCCCCAAGAGATGAACAATTTTTTGTTGTGAAATGTGAGCCCTTGCGAGAATCACTACCGTTCCATATTTGATTCAAGCTTTACGAATTAGCCAAATTATCATGTAAGTCCTTATTAGAAATATTACCGAAATCCATAACAAGACTCACAAAAATATCATAACATAAAACAACATCCAAAAAAAGGGCATGACCAACAACCTTTGATAACAAGCACGAACTTAATAAGAACTCACCCAAAAAGAATCAGATTTTGATTTATTAAAACATTGCTAAATATGAGAGATGATGGAAGATAGAAGAGGCTTAATTAGTGAAGGGGATGAAGATTGAATTATCACAGCTCAGGTGAATTATATTGCGTTTGAAGTTAAAGTTCATATTTTTTTTATGTTTAAACATAAAACTACGTACTTGTATAACCTGCCAAAATAGTTACTCCAGAGCATTTTTCTTCATTTATATACATACTTGATAGACAAGATCACGTCCAAAATAAACATCGACAAAGAGGATTTTGAGGATCTCAAAAGACTCGGTGAAAATTCACCAATTCCTGATATCTCTTCATCTCCCTCTGCTATACTATGGAAATCTGCATCGTTCTTGACATTGTCAAACAACTTGTTTATAGTACTTAAAATAGAGAATGTTAAAAGTACACATTGATAAGCCAAGTTATCATGTCCTCCATTACGCATAACATTGTTGGTGCAGAAGGAAGAAAATTGTCACTTAAAAAAAGTATTTTAAATGGTCTTACTAAATACAAGATCTATATTTCGCATGATCAAACGGTGAAAGATCTCTAGCTGGATAGGTCATTAATATTGCCACATAAAAGGCTCATGATTACAATTTGAAGCTGATATAAAATATGTTAACATACACAAGGGTATTTAATAATATTGATCAAAAAACTTTACAAAGTAATAATACTAAATACTGTAAAATCAGAATACAGTTAATAATCAAAACTCCCAATGGTCTGATCGTCTTGGAGATACTGGCCACAGAAAATCAAACGTTGTTTATTCACTGGAACATTCTGATACAGAGTTAACACACGTTTGATTTGATGTACCTTAAATTCCCGTCTCACTCTTATAGCAAACCTTGTGCTAGAATAAAAATATTGTATATAATTTCTTTTTGAGAACTGCCTCAGTTTATTATAATCCTCCTATAAATATGCCATAGTTGTAAGTTTTTTGTTTATCAAATTCATCATTTCTGTCCCATACACAGAAATTAGAGACGAGAGGTCATTATATAAATAATCTTATTTATAATATCTGGATTGAGTGTAAGGTCTACATCGTCAAGTTCTAGTAGATATTTTGTATTGAATAGTTTTGACCCGGTACCACTAGTATAAAATTTGGGCTACAAAGAATGTTGTATATAATATGGTGGTTTTCGGATTCTACATGTTTATAGAGTTATAGTCTAAAAGATTCTTGTTTGTTGCTAACACAATTGTTGTGTGTGAGTTATTAAATTAATCATACATTATTTTATTTTACGGTTTTTCCCATAACAATTATATATCCTGATCCTGAATTTGTGACGATCACAAGTTATAATTGTTTAGATTGTTGCTTACGAAGATCACTTGTTGAGTGTATACCTTTGACAACCACTACAACAATTATGGGTATTTACGACGTATTTTAACACTAAATCGGTCGTAAATGGTCCAATTACGACTGATTTTTCCGTCATTTTACTCGCGTGAAAAGTTCAAAAATCGATCGCAAGTTCATATTTTCGTCTTAAGTCTCATATAAGTGGGTCCCATCTTCTAATAGAATAATAAACAACTTACGACGGAATTTTTATCATTTTAAATTCTTGGGCCCCAGTTTCTGTAAATTTAATTTTAAAAACAAGAGAAAATAAAATTGATTTTCAAAAATAAACACAGAATTTATGATAGAAAATTCCGTCGTAAAGTAGAACTTACGATGAAACTTGTGATGAACAAATGTCAGAAGTTGCAGAAACACTAAATTATGACGAAAATTATTCGTCATAAGTTTGTCTGTTTAAAGGAAAATTTTAGCTTGTTTTTTGGTTTCGTGCCAATATCCGGTATCCAAAATATATATTGAACCTGTCCATACATATATTCACATACATCTAAAACCAATATGTACCACACTCACTATCCATCCAAAATTCACAATCAACCACGCAATTAGATATAAGAAACCATAACTTTTATAATTAACATTCATTCATGTGCAGAACTTACACCATATCCTAGATCCATATTCGTCCATGTACATAAGTCAAATTATCTTTACATAAAATTAGATCGTCTTACAACATAAAAGCATCCATAATATGTCAAAATCAGTTCAGAAATACTAAAATGTAACCCTTGATTACTGGACCACCTTTAGATATAACATTCATTTTTAAACAGCTATATTTATATAATCATGTGAACTTACGACGGCGTAGTTACGACGGAATCGGAACCCATTCTATTTTCATTTATTTGTTTATTTTTAATTAGCCAAATATGTTAACTTATGATGGAAAAATAAAACATACTATTTTCATTTATTTTTCGTTTTAAATAGCTATAATTATGTGAACTTACGACGGTATCGGAACCATTTTATTGTCATTTATTTTTAGTTTTTAAATAGCTAAATATGTTAACTTACGACGGTTTAGTTACGACGAAAATGTAACTTACGGCGGTTATTTACGACGATTTTTTCAGCGGGAATTTTTTTATTATATTTTATTAATTTGCGCCTGAATTCTTAGCGAATCATACAACGGAAGTTTAAAGCATTGATAAGCCAAGTTATCATGTCCTCCCTTATGCATAACATTGTTGGTGCAGAAGGAAGAAAATTGTCACTTAAAAAGTACTCCCTCCGTCCCTTTTTACGTGTCACCTTTGAGTTTGTGCTGGTCAAATTGACCAAAATTTGACTGAAATTTTAATATTTCATCAAGTGAAAAAATAAAAAAAATATGTCACCGAATATAACTTTTAATATACTTTAAGATGTAATTTTCAGTTTTTTAAAATAATAAAAGAGTGACTTATAATCTTTGGTAAAAAATGAGTCAATTTGACCAACAAAAATAGAAATGTGACAACTAAAAAGGGACGGAGGAAGTATTTTAAGTGGTCGTCTATATTTCACATGATCAAACGGTCAAAGATCTCTAGCTGGATAGGTCAAAGGAGTGAAAGTTAATGCCAAATAAAAGGCTCATGATTACAACTTGAAGCTGATATGAGATATGTTAAAAGCTGAAAATAATCAGTGTGAAGTTCAGCCACTCAAACATGTTAGCACTCTTCACTGCCAGAGTATTTTACAAAAACTTGTCACTCAGCCACTTCGGTGTCAGAATTAATTAGGTGCAAGTTATAACTCTCTTTCAAGACCTGAAAAAATAAGGACCATGGCTTCAGAGCCTGCAAAAGAGTCTATTTATTTTAATTATATTACATTCCATATGACGTAGGATTCATGAGAATATGATAAAGTTCAATAAATAGTATCAACTCATATAAAGATTAGTGATTATAAAGATGTGTTCTAATTAATATTATGTAATCGTTGACGAGCATGAGAAAAAGCTCATATCTTAATTGAGATTACTCTGGTGTATTTATATATATTGGAAGCTAGTCAAGGAAAAATGTTTTTGTGAGCCAACATTCACCGACCATAGTAGAGGAGGAACATACCATTCTCTTCTGAAATTGATATTTGTCTTAGCTATATAAAGAATATCCTTCTAATACTATAATCTGCTGAAGTATGCTAGGGTTAAAAAGTTCACCGCACTCTCTCTCTCTCTATATATATATATAAACAAACTAGAAAATATATATGGTAGATATTAAACATGTTTCCCACAATAGCAGCGGAAACAAAATTGTGCAAGAAATTTAACATACAGGAGGATTGCCAATCAACTTCAGCAGGCCACCATATCTCCGCTGCCCTTTTTGGCCAAACAACCTCTTGTGCTCTTTTTGCACAAGCAACAACACTCCCTAGACCTATGTGCTCATCAACACAACTAAATTGGAAAAGAGAAAAAATTCCATATTTACTTAAAAATCAAAATGGAAAGTTGAAGCTCTCGTATATATATATGACAAGTAGAACCATGTTAAAATTTCTCATTCCAAGCTACATACTCCGATCCAATTGTTGGAAAATCCTTATAACAATTAGGTGACTAAGATTTTGAAGGAAAAGAAGTATGGAAGTTTCAGCCCCTGTTAAGTTCACAATATAAGTCCAACTATATGCAAAACACAAACATGATGCTACTGCTAAGTTCTACAGAACACAAATTTTTAATAATTGATAAATTCCATATATTGGTAATGACTTCAGTGAAAAGTGCAGCTATAGTTTTCCCATACACTGATATCCAGTGAAAATCTCTTTTAAGTATCATGCAACATATTAAGCATAGGTATAAGAAAACCTTGTTTTAATTTCTTCCAATTATTTAATGGAACCCAATGCGCAAGAGGCAGGTCCCCTACCCAGTCCTTGTTCTGGGCTGGACTCCACTTAAGTGAGGGTAGTGTTGAGTGGGTGTCAAACCAAGTCCCACATCGTAAAGAAAAAGTAGCCAAACAAGTCCATTAACTTGAGTTCTTATGAGAGAGGTGGAGCCAAAAACAAATCCGCCTCAGCTCGGCCATGGCTACAACCAATAATATCATACTAATGAGGCCGCCAGGCTGTCAGGTACTTATCACAAAACAATAAGTGGTTGGGGCCTCTTTTCAATTTTGTTGGCCGACCATGAATAAAATTGAGGAATTTTATTCTTTTAAAATTCATTCAAAATTATAAAATATGCCCTGAAAATTGACCTTTTTCCTACAAGTTTTAAGTATATAAAATTTATGTATCTTAATATTCTATATTAAAATAAAATGTTATATTGTGTAGGCAAATAATTGATGATATATAGTAATGGGAAAAATGGTTCCTACTGTCCTCTCCGCATATATATAAATACACACACATATATATCCGCTTTGGATTTATTTAGGAATAAATTCCTAAATTTGGCTGGAAGTTGGATCATTCTACATGCCCATGCTTATAAAGATGTATAAAAGATATAAGAAATTCATATACATCATAGAAAATGGTTTTAACACATCGATAATCAAACGGGAAAAGTAAAGAAGGGGTGCAAATCATCTGAGTACAAGAATACTTTAATTTCTCTTCCTCTTGTTTGTCTTGCACAACCTTTCCATGAAATCGACACCCTCACCTAAGGTTGCCTTCTTTCCTTCTTTAAAATTCCACAACTCGGGTACGGGATATCTTCCACTTGAATTATACTCGTTTAACTCTGTTAGTGCCGTCACCACCAAGTTATACACTTCATCACCCCACTCACTCTTTATGATCATGAGGCTTTCATCTTCGTCATTGATAACTCTCTGACAGGTCACCTGAAATCGAAGCATACAATAAGGAAATAGAGAGAGAGAGAGAGAGATCGTGATGAGCAAGGAAAAGAAAATAGAGTGATCTAGAAATTGTCCCGTTACAAACTACTACAATGTCAGGGAGAATACAAGTCATTAATCACAATGATTAGTGACTGTAAAAAGAAATGGTCTGTGAAAAGGGAGAAGCTATGACTTTCGAGTTGACAAGTAAATTTATCTACATGCAGAATGCTTACCTTGCTATCTTCACCAAATGTTATGACCTTAAAGGAGTAACAGTTTGGATCCCGAAGCTTCTCCTCTAGCAGAGATGATGAAAATTCCATTGCTTTCAATTCAACTTCGGCAGGAGGATACTTTATCTTTGCAGCAGCAAGTATGGGTTTGAGGTTACGGTCTCCCATCAGCTTGACACCAATATAGGCCCTCACGCTAGTCCGCCTATCCTTCAAAGCCTATTGAAACAATAAAATGATCACCTTTAGTGGACACTATCAAAACAATACATATTTTTCAGTTCCTATTTTTCCGAACTAGAAATTGCAGACATTTGCTTATATATAATTGTTATCAACAAAAGATAATTGCTATCGAGTGTGCATGGTTTGTAGTACAGGTAGAGTCATGTTATCATGAATGACTTGGCTAAAGTATGCAGGCTAAACTTTCACGGCCCTGAATCGCTCATAATTCATGCAAGTAGATATTCATAACAAACGAGATTAAATATTTCACTTCATTTTCCTATGTGTGGACAATGAAATTATTACTCGAGCAAGACATGTAAAAAAAACTCAGATTCATTGACAATGAAGTCCATATTAAAATGTAAGACAACCAAACAACTCACATTTATTAGCTTTTCTCGAGCATCTTGTAACTGGTAATTGTTGTTCCTCTCCTTGACAAGTAGAGCTTGATATGAATCTTGAAGACATTCAAAATCTTCATCCTTCTCCTTCTGTTTTTCTTCCCTCTCCTACAATTTTTCTTCCCTCTCCTTGAGTTTTTCTTCCAAGGACTCCATCTTTTTCTTCATTTCCATAATATCCTCACCATTATTATTTGGTCTCATTACACCAATATAACCAGCAGCAACCCAGCATTAGCAGCCACAACACCTGCATCACCAACACCACGAAGCTGCACACCATCACCCTGCGGTCCTCTTTCCAAGTTGTGCTCCATTTTAATCTGTGCATGCCATAACATTAAGCTTGTACTTCACTTATCCAGGTAAAATTATTGGGGCGTGTATGTAATTTTAAATCAATTAATTTTTACTTTATATAAAGTTAAAATAGTTTGTATAAATAAAATGAACTTAAAATACAAATTGTAACAAGAAATATACTAATTGCAAACTCTTTTTGAATATCTTGTAAAAAAAACAACACGTCCAAAATATTATTTATAGATTTGGGCCTTTATTGGCCAGGCTGTGCGGTCTCAGCCCCCTATGATTGTGCAGCTATAATTGTATATTAAGCATCCACTTCCCAAGTACGCATATACATTTATGCAAATACTATTATATATTTATATTTACTGCAAGAACTATATCAGTTTAGCAACACAAATAAACAAAAGAAAAATCACAAAGTGAGGGTAGTGGTGAGTGAGTGTCAACCCAAAGAAAAATCACAAAGTGAGGGTAGTGGTGAGTGGGTGTCAACCCAACTCCCGCATCGTAAAGATAAAACAGATTTGTCTTCAAAATAAGTATCCAAACTAGTCCATTAGCATGAGTTCTTTTGATACGAGAAGCCAAAAACAAATCCTTGCATGTGGGCTCCGCCACAGCTAGAGCCAATGATATCAGACGAAGGCGGTTGTCAGGTACTTATCGCAAAACATTAAGTGGTTGTGTCTCTTTTCAATTTTGTTGGCCGGCCATGAATAAAATCGAGGAATTTATTCTTTTAAAATTCATTCAAAATTATAAAATATGAACTAAAAATTGATCTTTTTCAATTCCTACAAGTTTTAAGTATATGAAATTTATGCATCATAATATTCTATATTAAAATAAAATGTTATATTATGTAGGCAAATAATTAATGATATATAGTAATGTGAAAAATGGTTCCTGCCGTCCTCTCCGCATATATATAGACATACACACATATATATCCCCTTTGGATTTATTTAGGAATAAATTCCTTAATTTGGTTGGAAGTTGAACATTCTACATGCTCATGCTTATAAAGATGTATAAAAAGATAATATGAAATTCGTATACAACATAGAAAAATGGTCCTAACACATCGACAATCAAACAGGGTAAAGTAAAGAAGGGGTGCAAATCATTAGTACAAGAATACTTTAATTTCTCTTCCTCTTGTTTGTCTTGCACAACCTTTCCATGAAATCGACACCCTCACCTAAGGTTGCCTTCTTTCCTTCTTTGAAATTCCACAACTCGGGAACGGGATATCTTCCACTTGAATTGTACTCGTTTAATTCTGTTAGTGCCTTCACCACCGAGTTATACACTTCATCACCCCACTCACTCTTTATGATCACCAGGCTTTCATCTTCGTCATTGATAACTCTCTAACATGTCACATGAAATCAAAACATACAATAAGGAAATAGAGAGAGAGAGAGAGAGAGAGATCGTGAGCAAGGAAACGAGAATATATAGAGTGGTCTAGAAACTGTCCGGTTACAAACTACTACAATGTCAGGGAGAATACAAGTCATTAATCACAGTGATGCATGAGTGACTGTAAAAAGATATGGTCTGCGTAAAAGGGAGAAGCTATGACTTTCGAGTTGACAAGTAAATTTATCTACAGAAGGCTTACCTTGCTATCTTCACCAAATGTTATGACCTTAAAGGGGTACCAGTTTGGATCCCGAAGTTTCTCCTCTAGCACGGATGAAAATTCCATTGCTTTCAATTCAACTTCGGCAGGAGGATACTTTTTCTTTGCAGCAGCAAATATGGGTTTGAGGTTAAAGTCTCCCATCAGCTTGACACCAGTATAGGCCCTCATGTTAGTCCGCCTATCCTTCAAAACCTATTGAAACAATAAAATGATCACCTTTGGTGGACACTATCAAAACAATACATATTTTTCAGTTCCTATTTTCCCGAACTAGAAATTGCAGACATTTGCTTATATATAATTGTTATCAACAAAAGATAATTGCTATTGAGTGTGCATGGTTTGTAGTATAGGGAGAGTCAGGTTATCATGAATGACTTGGCTAAAGTATGCAGGCTGAACTTTTACGGCCTTGAATGGCTCATAATTTACGCAAATAGATATTCATAACAAAAGAGATTAAATATTTCAGTTCATTTTCCTATGTGTGGACAATGAAATTATTACTCGAGCAAGACATGTAAAGAAAACTCAGATTCATTGACAGTGAAGTCCATATTAAAATGTAAGACAACCAAACAACTCACATTTATTAGCTTTTTTCGAGCATCTTCTAACTGGTCATTGTTGTTCCTCTCCTTTACAAGTAGAGCTTGATATGAATCTTGAAGGCTTTCAAAATCTTCATCCTTCTCCTTCAGTTTTTCTTCCGTCTCCTTCAGTTTTTCTTCCAAGGACTCCATCTTTTTCTTCATTTCCTCCACATCCTCACCATGATTATTTGGTCTCAATACACTATCAACAGCAGCACCCCCACCATTAGCAGCCACAACACCTGCATCACCAGCACTAACAACACCAGCAAGCACACCATCACCCTGCGGTCCTCTTTCCAAGTTGTGCTCCATTTTAATCTGTGCATGCCATAACATTAAGCTCGTACCTCAGTTATCCAGGTAAAATTATTGGGGTGTGTATGAAATTTCAAATCAATTAATTTTCACTTTATATTAAATTAAACTAATTTGTATAAATAAAATGAACTTAAAATACAAGTAATAAAAAGAAATATACTAATTGTAAACTCCTTTTGAATATCTTGTAAAAAAACCAACACAGCATATTGTTTATAAATTTGGGCCCTTATTGGCCCGGGATCTCAGCCCCCTCTGATAGTGCAGTGATAATTGTATATATAGTTAAGCATCCACGTCCCAAATATAGATGTACATTTGATTATGCAAATACTATTATATATTTATATTTACTGCACGAACTATATCAGTTTATAGCAAGACAAATAAACAAAAGAAAAATCACAAATTAGTAAGATGAAATATAACAAGAAAGCTACTGAAGGAGTGAATTTATGTTGCGCAAAATAGCTTCATCTCGACATCAAAGCGCATATATTTTTAAGTTTTATTCAAACAAATGAAGAGAAGTACCATTATTTCATATAACATATAATACATAAATTTTTAAATTTTATCCACATAAATGAAGAGAAATATTAAGATTTCTTACAACATATATGATACATAGAAAAACTCACGTATATACGTGGAAAATAGCCGCTCTTGTAGTAGTGTATGTTTCACTTCACCCTTGAGAAGTATTCAAATATCCAAAATGATATACCTTACAAAATGGAAAGGGAGAGAGAGAGAGACAGAGAGAAAGCAAAAATCAAGCTTGCAATCTGGAAATGGAGGTGTCAAAACCAAATGATAACAATGATTTACATGCTCCAATATAAAGGCCTGTAGAAAGAATAAAATATACTATAGAATCTTAAATTTAGGTGTAATATCTTTACTTTTATTAATTATTATAAGATATGTATTGTATTGATCTTTGTTGTTACCTTTTGCAAACATATATTCTTAAATTTTGCATATGTGATTACATTTATGTCTTTTATATGTTTTTAAATTTATAAAATTAATATTTATCTCATTTCAAATTTACAGAATTTTAAGTAAAATTTTTACAAAAAATAAATATTTATTAATACTGAAATCTTAGTGGCTAATTATATGCATTTTTTCATACTATTAAAGTATATAAGATAATAGTACCATATATTAAAGTATATAAGATAATAGTACAATATATTAATTATTGTGTTATTGAAAAGTGGATGAAATGAAAGGAACGGGTAAATTTGTATTATAATGTTTACAATTTTTTTTTCAGAATTTGAAATGTAAGAAATTGAGAAATTAAGAATTACAAATTAAAAATATAGTTGGAACAAAGGAAATAGTAACACATATAAAAACAAGTCTACATATATAAAATTATATATTCTATCGTCATATATTTTTAAGTTATATTGTGTAAATAATATTGGTCAAGCATTGGTTGTTGGTATATTTGATACAAGAAGGTATGTTTTAGTTTTTATCTCATTAACTCGTGTTGAAATACATGCAAATATTGATACTTTTACATGGGTGTATTGAATTGGGATTTTGAAGGATTTTTTTCAATTCATGAAATTCGAGAGTATTCAATTGGGATTTTTTAAAATCCATTAATATCTAGAGGTATTCAATTGAGATTTTAAATAATACTACAAAATCTGGTGGTATTCAATTAGGATTTTAAATTATGCTTTAAATCCGATATTCAATTGGGATTGTTTAAAATCCAGTAAAATCTAGTAAAATCTGATGATATTCAAATGCTAATAGATTTTTTTTGATTTCATAAAATGATGGATTTTGTGGCATTTCTCAATGTATTTTAAGTTTTTTGGAATCCCGTCAAAATCCATGGGATTTTGAAGCATTAATGTTCTTAAATCCTAAAGAATCCATATCAACTTTACGACATTTTATCAGAATTTGCACAAAATCAAAATCACATACAATCCATTTAAAATCCGTAGATAAAAAACAATCCATTAAAATACCAATCGAATACACCCCTCTTAATTTATATATTAATATTTTATTGTAGTCCGGTTTTGAACAAGTATAATTAAAAGTCGAATTAAAATCATCAAATCTTTTCATTCAAGCCAATAATAATATAAAATTATGATCTAATGTCTCAAAAGTTAATAGTTTTTAGTATCTAAATTTAATATAATAAAATTCATAAAAAGCATAAATATACCCCTTGACTTATTTACGAGTAAATTTGGTTGGAAGTACAAACATTCTACATGATTTAATATATTGAAATTCAAAACATGTATGAAAAATCTTTGAACTGATTTTAATTTTGAAAAGGGGAATAACGGATTAAGTTTTATCTTAAAAACTTTCTTTTTCTAGTGCAAAAGATTTAGGAAGAATATTTGAATTAAGTTAAAAGTAATATCTACAAAAGGGGAATAAAGAATTAAGATTTATTAAAAAGATTTCTATTTTCTAGAAGAGTTACGTGTGTAATTGTGAATAAATCTCAATTTGTTGGGCCTCAATAAGGTGGATCATAAAATGGGCCCATGACCTCATTAGTGTTGTGAATAAATGTCAATTTGATGGGTCTCAATAAGGCGGATCATAAAATGGCCCTATGACCTAATTAGTGTTTTGGATCCTCAAATTTTGCGGGACTATTTTAAAGTATCTGATCATAACAATGGAGCTATTTTATCTCTTGAGTTTATTATAAAAAAATAGATCATATATATTTTCATTCATATCATACTTTTGGTATTTTATCTTTTGGATAAAAGATTGGTGATCACCAAATTAATTAGCGAAAAAAAAATTGATTCTCCGTTGTATCAAAGCACATGTATGATTAATGTTGTGTTGATACTGTTATTTTACACCAACTATAAGAAAGATTGTAGAAGGGGGGTTGAATACAATTTTTTACGAATTAAAAGATTCAAGGAACAATACACCTAATCACAGTAAAACTAGAAAACACCAAGTATTTAAAAATACGGGTGGATTGAATGATCCACCCGTGAGATTTTATATAGAAGAATCTGTGGATTGATTACAATTCGCACAGCTGCTCGTTCATCACTCAAACAAGTTCTAACTCTCAGATGTTTCTCTCAAGTAATTTGAACAAGTTCAACTGATGCTTCTAACTTGGTTATATACTCCAAGTTTTACAAAGCTTTTAGCTAGATTACAAAATGCACTCTAATCTAAAAACAATGCTGCACAACTTTGTCTTATGTATGTTTTCTGAGATGTCTTCATCTTTGACCATCATCTTGATTTGATCCAGATTGCATTGCATAAGATAAGTATGTTTCTGCTTCTTCTTTATTTTCCTAATCAGGCTTCCATGTTTATTTTAGTGTAATTCGATCCATGTGATTTGTCAGGCTTAAGCTCTAGTCGCTTTCAACTGCTCTTTTGCTCCATCAGTTGAAGGTTCAGGTTGCTTTCAACTGCTCTTGACTTTATCAGTTGAATGTTGTGCTAGGGTCATCAGTTGATCGAATTACAAACTTTATCAGTTGAATGCTGTTCCAGTCTCATCAGTTGAATTCCTTAGCATCATCAGTTGAACACTTTGTCTTCAGTTGAAAGCTTGGTCTTCATCAGTTGAAACATGATCCAGTCTTCATCAGTTGAACAGTTACATCTTATCAGTTGAATATCCTTCACTTAGATAAAATTACATGGCATTTGATATTTACAATTAGCCATCCTATTCTACCCATCCGTTGATAATTCCCAAGAATAAGAAAAATAACAATTACAACTGAAATTTGATAAAGATTCTAAATAAGATATGTTACAAAATGTTTATGTTATCATCAAAAATTATTGATTCCTAACAATCTCCCCCAATTTATGACTGGAGAATATTCAGACATAAATTCTACACTTGATGATAACAAAACATTGATAAAATAAAATACAGAATTTAAATACAAGAGTTAGAAAGGTTTACAGATGATCATGCTCCTCTAGACTGAGCAGTTACTTTTTCCTAGAAGATCTTCTTCTTCTGGACTTAAGTTTTTCTTCAAGAATATCAATCTGTTTCTGAAAAATCCTGTAGAACCATTCTTCATCACTGTCTTGCCTGTTGAGCTTGGCTTGGAGAGTCTTTAGTGTATTCATGCTAGCAACCTTGAGTTGATCTTTAGGTCTGAAAAATCTCCTAACACCTTGACTGTCCCTAAATTCCATAATTGGAGTAGGTTCATGATGAATTTTCTTTCCAGTGTAGGGGATTTTCAGCCTTCTTTGTAGACTAGCATCTGAGGACCATTCCTTCCTGATTTCAAGGATTCTCTTTAGTACCATTTGCTTTGCAGGTGGTGTAAACCCTCCTGTCCTCTTCATGGAACCATAAATCTTTGTTAAAGAGCTGAATCCTTCAGAACTCAGAACTCTATGAAGAGGCCAGGTGACATCACCCTTGCTTTTGTAGGAGAATACCAATCTTTCAGGAAGCTTTGAAGTTGCTTCTATTCCTCTCACTTCTTGAAGATCATCCAAATCAAGCTCTAACTCTGAGATTTCTTCAATGTTGGCAATGACAAGATAGTCATCTGGATTTTCAGGTTCTTTTGGAGGTTTGGGAGGGTTAGCCATTTTCTTAGCCTTAGACTTTACTTTCTTCTTTGGCTTGGAGGTTTTTGGAACAAGAAAGGCTGGGATTGGGATATCCTCCAAGTCAATTGGCTCCTCCTTTGGCATAATTGGCTCATCATGGAAATTGACATCTGGATGTACTACTGTGGTATCCTTGATTGGAGAAGAAGGCTTTGAGATAGGCTTTTCAGGCACTTATTCTCTTCTCTTGGCTGCCTCAGGCATCTTAGATCTAGATTTTACTCTCTTTTTCTTTGGAGAAGATTCAAGAGGTAATCCTTTCTCAGTTTGAAGTTCAGCTGCCAATTCTTCTTCAAGCTCAATTGCATACCTTTCATCAACCTCTATTTCTTGGTTTAGAGAGAGTTGAGATTCATACTCCCTTCTTTCACATTCTCTGGCCACCTCTTCAGCTTTTGCAAAGGAATAGTGAGGATGGCCAGTTCCAATAAACAACTTTTGGCCTTCTCTGTAGATGATGGCAAAATGAGCTTTTAAAGCCACATCTGTAGAGTCTTTGTAGTTTTTGATCTCTTGGCCCAAAAGTTTGTATTCACTCTTGTCAGGCCTGGCTGGAGGAAAGTAGTGCTTGATTCTTTTCCAGGCCTGGACCAACCACAATTGTTTGGATACAGAGTGGCCTTGAATTCATTCAAGAATGATGTCTCACCCTTTTCTTTCTTGGAAGGAATGACAATTTCAGGTGTAATTACCCTGAAAATTGTAGTTGTGGTTGGAAAAGTGATTTGAGCTGCTGTAGTGGCTGCAGAGGAAGATGATAATTCTGCAGAGGGTTTCTTTCCCAACTGAGCCACTCTCTTAGCTATAGAGTTTAATTCTTTCATCCTTTCAATCTTTTGCTTTTCCCTTTCAGTGTGGAAAGGAGGAGGAATTTGGCTGATCAATTCTGCAGGAGTTGGTAATTCTTTCTCCCCCTTTTTGTTAGCAGCAAGTGTAGGAGATGAACTGGGAAGAGAAACACCAGAGGCAAGAAGAAGATGTTGAAGAAGTCCAGTCTGAATTCTTTGATGCTGCAACATCTCTTCCATTCTAGAGTTTAAGATATGGACATTTCCTTCCAGAACTTCCACTTGCTTTTCCAACTGAAGTTGCTTTTGCTCAGATTCAGAAAGTGCTGATTTGACTTTAGCTGGAAGCTTTTCATCAATTTGCTTGGTCAGATCAGTCTTGACAGAGGCAATGAGAGAATTTAGATGTCCAGAGCCTGACTGGCAATAGTAGCAGAGATGGATGGAGGGGAGGATGAGCTTCCAGATTGAGGTTGAAGAATGGTGGAAACTTGCCTTTGCAGCTTCAAGCTAACAACAGTTGCATTGGCAGACTGCATGGAGACCCAAGAAGGAAGAGAAGTTGTAGGTTGTTCACCAAGAAAGTCCTCAAGAGCATCATTGAGGTCTTCATCACTATCATCATATTGAAAATCATCTCCAGCATTGGCAGGTAGAGATGTAAGGGTCTCCTTTGCTCTAAGCATGGAAGATGTAGTGTGAATCAGATTGAGATGCCTCTCAGCTGCTTGATTATCCAGTCTGGCAAAGTTCTGAATATCAGACATCCCATGAGTAAAAGTCTCAGGGTCTAGTGAAACACCATCCAATATGGATCTGTATTCAGCTTGAAAATCTTGTTCACTAAACCCTTCATTGACCCCTGCATTTCTCTCAATTTCTCTCTTTTCTTGCATCAAGGGCTCCCCTTGGCTCACCACACCACTTACCTCTCCCTCACTTACCCTTACTAAAGGGTCACTCTTATCCTCTCCTTTTTCCTGGCTGGAAGAAATAGCCAGACTCTCCACTCCCTCTCCTTTTGCCAGCACACTAGGCTGCCTCTCCACTCCAGAGCTCACTGCACTCAATCCTGGAAGTGTTTGTGCCACCATGTGATCAACTGCTGTAGAAAATGGTAGAGTTGTTGCAACAGCAGCAGTTGTCAACTGATGAGGGACATCAGTTGAAACACAAGTGGAGGAGACACTCAACTGATGAGAGCTGTTAAGCATATCAGTTGAAAAACAAACACTGTTCAACTGATGAAGGAGATCAGTTGAAGATAAGGAAGAAATAGGTTTAGAAGCTGTGATAGTTGAGTCTGTGGAGATTGATTTTAAAGGTAAATCCACAGAACACACTGTCACAGAAGAAGGAATTGAAAGAGAAAGATCCAACAAATCATCAAAATGATGATGATCAATCTCAGAGGGGGGCTTCTCCATGAAATCCAAAGATGGAGAATTTACAAGTGTGGTGTGAATTAATTCCACATCCACAGAAGAGGTTGGGGATTGTGTTTGAGTAGTAGAGATGGTAAGATCATGAATATGGGTGATTTGTTGAGATGAAGATGGGGGCTATGACTCCACATTTATTGGAGTCACATCAATCTGACTTTGAGAAGTTACAGGCATAAAATCCAGAATGGATGCCTGTGTGTGTGCAGAGTGCTTAAGTTTGTCACTTCTCATCTTCTTTCTCCCATAAGCTTTGATTGGTGAAGAAGTGGTGTCCCTCCCCCTTTTTATCTGTGTCCCTGGTTGGGGACTATTTTCAATAGCAACATCCTTTTGGGAGGATGCTGCTAGGGATGTGCTTAATTCCATATTAACATCTACAGTCTTTTGGGAGACTGCAGAGTGGCTAGGCTGGTCAGCACTCACCTCTCCATCCTTATCCTTAGGGCTTCTTTTATGTTCACCCTTTCCCTCCCCCTCACAACCTCCAATCACACTCCCCTCAGGTTTGTTTTTCTTGGATTTTGCAACAGATGCCTTTTGGGAGGCACCTGAGGTTGGTTTAGAAGATTTGGTTTTAGAAGGTTTTGCAACTTGTGTGGACTGTTGATGGGCCTCTTCAACAACCCTGATGGCAGAAAGTAAAGAAGATGAGGGTTGAGAAAGAGTAGTGGGAAAGCCATGTACCTCCTTTTCTCTTCCAGGCTCCATGGTTGGCAGGTACACCACCTCCAAGGAGGGGTATAGATTCATCCTAAAGAGATCTTTAAAGACTCTCTTTTCCTGCACAAAACTGGGAAGCTTGGCTTCCTTGTTAGTGATAACCAGCTTTTTATTGAGATGATTAGCCAGCATCATGAGAAATCTAACATAATAAATATTCCTAGGTCTACCAGTTTTATCACCTAGTTTCTCCCCAATTTCTTGGATCATCAAACCACCAAAGTTGAAATATTCATTAGTCAAGTACATATAAAGCATTTGTAAAATCTGGGAAGTAAGAGCATTAAAATTACTAATTTTACCAGAGAATGCCTTAATAAATGCATCACACAAATAACTCCATTCTCTCCCAAGACCTCTTCTTTATATTTTACCTAAGGAATCAGTTGGCAAAACATAATTCATGGCATTAAGTAAATTAACCAACTGAATGTCACTAGGCAAAGATAAAACAGTGTCTTCAGGAATCTTAAAGCATGCTTTCATAACATCAGCATTAACAGAATGAATTTCATTATTAATAGAGAAGGTTAGAGTTTCATCCTCACTATTAAACTCTGCAGAGGTCTACATCTCCTCCACTATTTCATGGTAGATGGTAGGAGCTTCAAGCATAGCATGTGAGAGCTGGCTTGATTTGATGAAGTTCATCATCTTGTGGTATTCTTTCTCTTCTACCGCCCCAGTGTCAACAAATGACGCGAAGTTGTTCTTCTCATAGATGAAGTTTGTTGGTGAGGAGTATTTCTTCATGGGCGCCATTGCAGTTACAGAAAAAGCTTGAAGAAAAATTAGAGCTTGTTTTTGCACAGAGAGAGAAGAGCAGAGGGTTTGTGAATTCGAAAGAGTGAGATGAAAAGAAATGAAAATAAATTAAAACACTTAAATACTTTCTCAGAAAGTTGTTGTGATTGGCTGAGAAATTACCGTTGAAAAGAAATTACTCTTATTTAACTCTACAAAAATTACACACACGATTGTGTGTATAAAGTAGGAGAGAGACAAGAGAAACTTCAACGGCTCAGATCTGATAATGCTTTCAACGGATGAAATAAGCACCTCTTTAAACTTCCTATTCAACTGATGATGATCAGTTGAAAGTAATCTCAACTGCTGTCATCAGTTGAATGGAAAATAAGACAAGAGGATATTGTTTCAAACATCAGTTGAAACAATTTCATTAGTTCATCAGTTGAAGTATTACAGACTTTGTCCAGAATTATAATTAACTTAATTTTGATAAATTAAAATTAATCAAATTCTGGCTGCCAAATTACAGGAAAAAAAATTCACTCTAAATTAGGAGAAATTTAACATACCTAATTTACTTACCAACCTTGTGAATGTGGATTCATCAAGAGGTTTTGTGAAAATATCTGCAATTTGTTCTTCACTTGGAACAAAATGCATTTCAACGGTGCCAGCCATCACATGTTCTCTTATGAAATGATATTTGATGTCAATGTGCTTGGTTCTTGAGTGTTGAACTGGATTCTCAGTTATAGCAATAGCACTGGCGTTGTCACAAAATATTGGGATTTTTGAGAGATTTAAGCCATAATCAAGTAATTGATTTCTCATCCACAATAATTGTGCACAACAGCTTCCAGCTGCAATGTACTCAGCCTCAGCTGTAGAGGTTGATACAAAATTTTGCTTTTTGCTAAACCAAGAAATCAATCTGTCACCAAGAAATTGACAGGTGCCTGTTGTACTTTTTCTATCAATTTTGCATCCTGCAAAATCAGCAACTGAATATCCAATTAGATCAAATCCAGAGTCTTTAGGGTACCAAATACCAAGATTTGGTGTTCCCTTCAGATATCTGAATATCCTTTTTATAGCAATAAGATGAGATTCTTTAGGATTAGCTTGAAATCTAGCACAGAGGCATGTAGAGAACATAATATCTGGTCTACTAGCTGTCAGATATAGAAGAGAACCAACCATGCCTCTATAATTAGAGATGTCCACAGATTTCTCATTAGGACTTAACTCTAATTTGGTGGCTGTTGGCATGGGAGTCTTAGCTTCTTTGCAATCCATTAAATCAAACTTTTTAAGTAAATCATGGATGTACGTAGTTTGATTTATGAATATACCTTCCTTTACTTGTTTAACTTGTAAACCAAGAAAGTAGGTGAGCTCTCCCATCATGCTCATTTCATACTGACTTTTCATAAGATTAGCAAACTTCTTGCAAAGTTTCTCATCTGTAGAACCAAAAATTATGTCATCTACATAAATTTGAACCAGAATAAGAGCACCATTTACGTTTCTGTAAAATAGTGTTTTATCCACAGTTCCTCTAGAAAAATGATTATCTAACAAGAATTGAGATAGAGTGTCATACCATGCCCTTGGTGCTTGCTTTAGTCCATAAAGTGCTTTTAATAAAAGATAAACATACTCTGGAAATTCTGGATCTTCAAAACCAGGAGGCTGACTGACATATACCTGACTGACATATACCTCCTCTTCCAATTCACCATTAAGAAAAGCACTTTTGACATCCATTTGATACACTTTAAAGTTTGCATGAGCAGCATAAGCCAGGAAGATTCTTATTGCTTCCAGTCTTGCAACTGGTGCAAAGGTCTCATCAAAATCAATCCCTTCAGATTGAGAGTATCCTTTAGCAACAAGCCTTGCCTTGTTTCTGGTGACAACTCCATTCTCATCCACCTTGTTTCTGAATACCCACCTTGTTCCTACAATTGTTCTGTTTTTAGGTTTAGGTACCAGCTTCCATACATTGTTTCTTTCAAATTGATTTAATTCTTCTTGCATAGCAAGGACCCAATCAGCATCTTTGAGAGCATCTTCTATGACCTTAGGCTCATCCTGTGAAAGAAAAGCACTGTACAAACACTCATCTTGAGTTGCTCTTCTTGTTTGTACAGATGCATTTGCATCTCCAATAATTAGCTCAAAAGGATGATCCCTTGTCCATTTCCTTTGTGGTGGAAGTGATTGCCTTGATGATGTGGCCTCATTGTTGAAGTTTAGATTTCCATGTTGGAAAGCTCCCCCTAAATTTGACATCTCATTATTACCAGACTAATTCTGAGACATTCTTTCAACTGATGATCCTTGAGGTGTTTCAACTGATCCTTCAAATGAGGTTTCAACTGAAGCTTCAGTTGAATTTCCAATAGCAGTTGATTCTTGTATAAGCGAATCATCAGTTGGAGCATTAATTTCAGGATTAATTCCAACATTTTGAATAGTGTCATCACAATCATCATCACTATCATATAGATCACCTTCACCTTCATTCTCAAATCTGAGATTATCATGAAATCCTTCATCTGTCAGACCTTGAATCTTTTTATCATCAAAAACCACATAAATTGATTCCATAACAATGTTGATTCTCAGATTGTATACTCTGAATGATTTTCCATCAGAATATCCAACAAATATAGCTTCATCTGCCTTGGCCTCAAATTTTCCAAGATTTTCACCTTGATTTCTTAGAACATAACACTTGCATCCAAATACATGAAGAAAGCTAATTGATGGCTTCTTTCCTTTGAAGAGCTGAAAAGGAGTTTGATTGTGAGGCTTGGTAATTAGAGAAATATTTTGAGTAAAGCATGCAGTGTTCACAGCTTCAGCCATAAGTAGGCAGTTGTGCTTCATTAATCATGGTTCTTGCAGCCTCAATAAGAGTTCTATTCTTCCTTTCAACAACACCATTTTGTTGTGGAGTTCTTGGTGCAGAGAACTCATGAATAATTCCCTCTTCTTCACAAAATTCTTTCATCACAGAGTTCTTGAATTCTGTTCCATTGTCACTTCTTATCCTTCCAACTTTGACATCTGGATTGTTGTTTAATGCCTTGATATGATTGATGATGATTTCCCAGCTTCATCCTTAGAAAGCAGGAAGAAAGTCCAAGTAAATTTTGAAAAATCATCAACAATCACTAAGCAATATTTCTTCTTTGAAATGGACATTATGTTGACTGGTCCAAATAAATCCATATGCAAGAGCTGAAGGGGCTTCACAATTGATGAAAGAGATTTGCTTTTGAAAGAGCTTCTCTTTTGCTTTCCTAGCTGACAAGCTCCACATAATCCATCTTTGGAGAATTCCAGCTTAGGCAGACCTCTTACCAAGTCCTTCTTTACTAACTCATTCAAGGTTTTGAAATTTAGATGAGACAATCTCTTATGCCATAGCCAACTGTCATCTGAGCTTGCTTTGCTGAGAAGGCAAGTGATGGATTCAGACTTTACAGAATTGAAGTCAGCTACATACACATTTCCTTTCCTTTGTCTAATTAAAACCACATTGTTGTCATCTCCTTTGGTGACAACACAGGCTGCAGTGGTGAAATTAACCTTATAACCTTTATCACAGAGCTGACTGATGCTAAGCAAGTTGTGCTTAAGACCAGACACCAATGCAACTTCATCAATGATGACATTTTCTTTTGCAATCAAGCCATATCCCATAGTATATTCTTTGCTGTCATCTCCAAAGGTAATGCTAGGGCCAGCTTTCTCCTCAAACTTTGTGAGCAGGGAAGAATCACCAGTCATGTGCCTGGAGCATCCACTATCCAAGTACCACAAATTCTTCTTGTGGTTTCCCTGCACACATTTCATAAACAGATCAAGTTGATTTTGGTACCCAAATTGCTTTGGGTCCAGATTTGTTAGTCTTAGCAGCCTTTTCCACTTTCTCAACTTTTTCCTTGGATTGAACTGATTCAATCTTTGGTTTTGGTTGAGAAATTGGAATATCAACTCTGTTTTTAAACACAGGCCTTTGAGGCATGCATACATTGTTCATGCCATGCAAATTTGAATGAAATTGAGGCATGTTAAAGGCATTAAAATAAGGATTGAACATATATGGCATGTTAGGCTGAGAATAAGGATTGTGAGGCAATAAACCATGCATCATATTCATAGCAGATAAATTCATGTGAGGAACAGATGCCATAGGAGTAGACAAAGATAAATTAGGAGCAATCACAGTTTTACAATTAGCAGATAAATGATTTACACTACCACACTTACTACAGGTTTTCCTAAGAGCACTAGCATTGGGGGTGTAATTGGTGTGCTTGTTAACTCCTATTTTGCCATTTCTATTTCCTTTCTTCTTTTTAGTCTCCTCAGATTTATGCTCACTGGTATCCAACTTCTTCTTGTTCTTGTTACTGGAATTAAGAGTGTTATTAACACTATCACTTGTCTCAGAAGAACTATTCTCACCTTGAACAAAATTCTTTTTAACAGGACCATATTTCTTGTTGAGCTTCTTGAGAACTTTCTTGTCAACTGATGAGTTTTTGTTCAACTGATGACTCTCATCAGTTGAGACTTTGCTTTTCAACTGATGATCAACATCAGTATTCTCATCACTTGAACTGTTCTCAGATACCTCAAGAACTTTCTTATTCCTCTTCCATTCATTCTCTACAAAAGTCTCTCTACCTTGCATGTTAATGATATTGGTGGAAGCATCTCTCCCAAATTTCCATTTGGCAATAATCTCTTGTTCCTTATCAAGCTGTTTTCTTATGATCTCTTCTCTTTTCAGAACAACCAAGAGATCATCCTTGGCTGTCTGACACTCAATTTTCAGTTTCTCAAACTCAATAAATTGAGCTTCTAAGGCACTGTTTCTATCACTAAGAAAGGTGTTAGCTTCCTTAATTCTACTGTTTTCCTTAGTGAGAGATTTTAAAGAAACATGCAAATGATACAATTCTGTAGACATTTCATTAATGGTAGCATTGCATTCATCTTTAGTCAACTCTACTAGGTTTGTAGTGAATACCTGACTACTGTTTCCAGTGTTTTCTTCTTGATCTGTGGAGTTGGCCATTAGAGCTAGATTGACAAACTCCTCCTCTTCATCAGAATCATCTCCAGCTGCCCAGTCATCCTTTGTGATGAATGCTCTTTCCTTTTGTTTGAGAAGTTCATAATATTTCTTTTTGTAGTCAATGTTTTCACTTGACTTCTTCTCAACTTTAGGCTTTCTGCACTCATTTGCAAAGTGACCTGCATTCCCACAATTGAAGCACTTGAATTTTGATCTGTCAACCATGCTTCTGTCAGACTTTTGATTGCCTTTGAATGATTTTGCAGAATTGAAATTCTTTTTGAATTTCAGTTTGGAGAATCTCCCTGACAGGAAGGCTAGATGTTCATCAATTCCGTCACTTTCTTCACCAGAATCAGCTCCATCTTTCTCTTTTCTCTTTCCTTTGCTTGACTCTGAGTTCTCTTCTTTGACCAACTTCTCAGTTTCTTCAACTTAAGATTTTCCTTTGTCCTTGACAGTATCATCAAGAGATGCAACTAAAGCCACAGATGAATGTCCTTTCTTTTGGCTTTTCTCAATCTCTTCATCTTGCTCCATTTCAAGCTCATAAGTCTTTAAGGTTCCATACAGTCTCTCTAGAGTATAGTCTTTGAACTCTTGTGTGTTTCTGAGAGAGACTGTCATAGGTTTCCATTCTTTGGGAAGAGCTCTTAAGAACTTCAAATTTGAATCCTTAACTTGATATACTCTTCCAAAGATCTTTAGACCATTTAACAGTTTTTGAAATCTGTTAAAAGTATCACTCAAACATTCACCAGACTTGAAATGGAATGACTCATATTGTTGAATCAGAAGCTGCATTTTGTTTTCTCTTACTTGCTCATTCCCTTCACAGATGGTCCTGATGGTGTCCCAAACTTCTTTGGCACTTGTGCAGCTGATAACACTATCAATCATTTCTTGATCCAAACCATTGAACAGAAGGTTCATGGTTTTCTTGTCCTTGTGCACTTCTTCAGTATCTTCTTGAGAATATTCATGGATAGGTTTTGGAATCATTTTACCTGCCATGTCTTCACCATCAGCTCCCATACTGGTGCAGACCTTCATTGGGACATGAGGTCCTTTTTCAATGCAGTTCACATAGCTTTCATCAATGGACAACAGATGCAGATGCATTCTCACTTTCCAGTGAAAATAGTTGTCTTTGTCAAGAACAGGAATCTTCACTCCAGCATCCTTCTTTCCCATCTTTCTTTAGCAGTGTTGATCTTTTTCCCTGTTTGTTGGGAACCTCGCTCTGATACCAATTGTTATTTTACACCAACTATAAGAAAGATTGTAGAAGGGGGGGTTGTATACAATCTTTTACGAATTAAAAGATTCAAGGAACAATACACCTAATCACAGTAAAACAGAAAACACCAAGTATTTAAAAATACGGGTGGATTGAATGATCCACCCGTGAGATTTTATATAGAAGAATCTGTGGATTGATTACAATTCGCACAGCTGCTGGTTCATCACTCAAACAAGTTTTAACTCTCAGATTTTTCTCCCAAGTAATTTGAACAAGTTCAACTGATGCTTCTAACTTGGTTATATACTCCAAGTTTTACAAAGCTTTTAGCTAGATTACAAAATGCACTCTAATCTAAAAACAATGCTGCACAACTTTGTCTTATGTATGTTTTCTGAGATGTCTTCATCTTTGACCATCATCTTGATTTGATCCAGATTGCATTGCATAAGATAAGTATGTTTCTGCTTCTTCTTTAATTTCCTAATCAGGCTTCCATGTTTATTTTAGTGTAATTCGATCCATGTGATTTGTCAGGCTTAAGCTCTAGTCGCTTTCAACTGCTCTTTTGCTCCATCAGTTGAAGGTTCAGGTTGCTTTCAACTGCTCTTAACTTTATCAGTTGAATGTTGTGCTAGGGTCATCAGTTGATCGAATTACAAACTTTATCAGTTGAATGTTGTTCCAGTCTCATCAGTTGAATTCCTTAGCATCATCAGTTGAACACTTTGTCTTCAGTTGAAAGCTTGGTCTTCATCAGTTGAAACATGATCCAGTCTTCATCAGTTGAACAGTTACATCTTATCAGTTGAATATCCTTCACTTAGATAAAATTACATGCCATTGGATATTTACAATTAGCCATCCTATTCTACCCATCCGTTGATAATTCCCAAGAATAAGAAAAATAACAATTACAACTGAAATTTGATAAAGATTCTAAATAAGATATGTTACAAAATGTTTATGTTATCATCAAAAATTATTGATTCCCAACAGATACCTTATGTATCACTTATTAACTAACAAGTATTGATTTTTCATGAAATAACATATTTAATAATATTAAACATATTATATTTTAAACAGAGAATAATAGTAACTTGTGAACAAATGATTATAAGATTGTTTGATTATAAATAATTTATTTTGTAAACATGTTAAAATTTTGTAAACCCAAATGGAGGACAATACTAATATTCTTTTGATGCCCATCATTCATAGAACAAAGAGATTTAGGATTTATCATATTAGTACATGTTAAAATTAAATGAGTCATGTTCTAATGTGATCGGGCATTGAAGATATCCTTGTAGGCATGAACCAAATGGATTAACATACCGATATTTTTTTCCACAAAATGGGAAGAATTCATCAAAATACTGAAATCCAATCGGAACAAATTAAACTCCGAATTGTCAACTACAATCTGATTATGATACAAAAAAAAAATAAGCTAAACAAGTAGTCATTTTGTTTTAAAATCGTTAAAGCTGTAATTCGAGTTGGGCGGCTCGCGAGCTCACCCGGCTCGAACTCGTTTAACTAGGCTCGACTCGGCTCGTTTAGTTAAGCGAGCCAAGCTCGGGCAAAGGCTCCGGCTTGTTTAATTAAACAAGCCGGCTCGACTCGACTCGTGAAATTAAACAAGCCGAGTTCGGGTAGAAATTTAGCCTCGATTAAGTGTAAAATTAAACGAGCCGCTCGCCCGACTCGCTAAAGACGGCTCGTTTAGCTAAATGAGCCGGCTCGACTCGACTCGTGAAATTAAACGAGTCGATTTCGGGCAAGGATTTAGGCTCGATTAGTTAAACGAGCCGGCTCGGCTCGGCTCGGCTCGATTAACTTCAGCTCGAACTACGCTCGGCTCGAAACTCGGCTCGCTCGGCCCGAATTACACCCCTACAAATCGTTTAACACATAGAATATTAAAATTCTTTAATTTAAAAATATTACAATGATATCTCGAACAATCCAATCTACTTCAGTTGTGAACATTGACCTTCACATATATAAGCACAATTTGTAGCCCAATGTTCATAAATATCAGTTAATCAACTCATATTGGAGGAACAATTGCCCCCAAGATATGAACAATTTTTTTTTGTGAAATGTGAGCCCTTGCGAGAATCACTACCGTTCCATATTTGGTTCAAGCTTTACGAATTAGCCAAATTATCATGTAAGTCCTTATTAGAAATTTTACCGAAATCCATAACAAGACTCACAAAAATATCATAACATAAAACAACATTCAAAAAAGGGCATGATCAACAACCTTTGATAACAAGCACGAACTTAATAAGAACTCACCCAAAAAGAATCAGATTTTGATTTATTAAAACATTGCTAAATATGAGAGATGATGGAAGATAGAAGAGGCTTAATTAGTGAAGGGGATGAAGATTGAATTATCACAGGTCAGGTGAATTATATTGCGTTTAAAGTTAAAGTTCATATTTTTTTATGTTCAACATAAAACTACGTACTTGTATATCCTGCCAAAATATTTACTCCAGAGCATTTTTCTTCATTTATATACATACTTGATAGACAAGATCACGTCCAAAATAAACATCGACAAAGAGGATCTTGGGGATCTCAAAAGACTGGGTGAAAATTCTCCAATTCCTGATATCTCTTCATCTCCATCTGCTATACTATGTGAATCTGCATCGTTCTTGACTTTGTCAAACAACTTGTTTATAGTACTTAAAATAGAGAATGTTAAAAGTACACATTGATAAGCCAAGTTATCATGTCCTCCATTATGCATAACATTGTTGGTGCAGAAGGAAGAAAATTGTCACTTAAAAAAAGTATTTTAAGTGGTCTTACTAAATACAAGATCTATATTTCACATGATCAAACGGTGAAAGATCTCTAGCTGGATAGGTCATTAATATTGCCACATAAAAGGCTCATGATTACAATTTGAAGCTGATATAAAATATGTTAACATACACAAGGGTATTTAATAATATCGATCAAAAAACTTTACAAAGTAATAATACTAAATACGGTAAATTAATCAGAATACAGTTAATAATCAAAACTCCCAATGGTCTGATCGTCTTGGAGATACTGGCCACTGAAAATCAAACGTTGTTTATTCACCGGAACATTCTGACACAGAGTTAACACACGTTTAATTTGACGTACCTTAAATTCCCGTCTCACTCTTATAGCAAACTTTGTGCTAGAATAAAAATATTGTATATAATTTCTTTTTGAGAACTGCCTCAGTTTATTATAATCCTCCTATAAATATGCCATAGTTGTAAGTTTTTTGTTTATCAAATTCATCATTTCTGTCCCATACACAGAAATTAGAGAATACATGAAGATTGTAAAAAATGTGATGGGCTAAAGCGAAATCGAAATTCACAGGAAAAATCCTCCAGTTTAAGAAACAATCCTGGTCGGAGTTATGTCTCGTTATCAAAGAGCTTCCCACGATAGATGTTGCCATGACAGGTGTTGCCATCAAATGCCAACAACAAAGTAAAATTGTACAAATGATAAGACACAATTTGGATTTATGGATTTTTCTTCAGAATTATCAGACTTCACCTGATGATTTAGACTTCCATGTAAAACTAATCCATAGAAATCACATAATACCTTCACAAAAAAGGCTCTGAAGCAGTCAAAGGTCCTGAAGAAGCAAAAGTGCCGCTGCATGAACATCACCAGATGTCTCGACCAGTGCTTGTATGTTGTCATGAGTGTCACGGAAACCCAACCACCGCAGCTGAGAGAGTTGGTCTTCATAAAGCTCTTCTAGGGGCTCTGCGATACATTATAGGATAACTAGAAATTATCATCCAAGCAAAGTAAATGACGTCCAATATACAGGTTGCATAGCAAAAACACCACACACCTAAGCACCACAGTCCTTTCTGCATAATAAGGGAGAAAGAAGAATTTGCACTCAAGGTTTATAGTGATAGTGCTTAAAATAGAGAATGTTAAAGCACATTGATAAGCCAAGTTATCACGTCCTCCATAATGCATAACATTGTTGGTGCAAAAGCACGAAAATTGTCACTTAAAAAGTATTTCAAGTGGTCTTACTAAATACAAGATCTATATTTCACATGATCAAATAGTGAAAGATCTCTAGTTGGATAGGTCAAAGCAGTGAAAGTTAATGCCAAATAAAAGGCTCATGATTACAATTTGAAGTTGGTATGAAATTTCACACTTTAACAGGTTAGCACTCCGCTTCACTGCGGTAGTATTTTACAAAAACTTGTCTCTCAGCGACTTCAGTGTCAGAATTAGCTAGGTGCAAGTTAAAACTCTCTTATATATGAAGACCTGAACAAATAAGGACCATGGCTTCGGAGCCTGCAAAAGAGTCTATTTGAATTGTTGATTAATCGCCAGAGATGGTTTAGAACCACTAGTATCATTATCTAATGGATCTTTCCGTTCTAATACTCTAATATCCGAGAGTTATCAGGTTTTATCAAATCTATTCCTATCTACGGAACTCTATTGGATCAAATGACAAAGACATTATTTTAATTATATTACATTCCATATGACGTAGGATTCATGAGAAAATTATAAACTAATTACAAAGATGTGTTCTAAATATTATGTAATCATTGACGAGCATGAGAAAAAGCTCATATCTTAATTGAGATTACTCTGGTGTATTTATATATATATCGGAAGCTTATCAAGAAAAAATGTTTTTGTGAGCCAACATTCACCGACCATAATAGAGGAGGAACATACCATTCTTTTCTATTCTCTTCGGTAATTAATGTTTTGCTTTAGAAAAAATATCCTTCTAATGCTATAATCTGCTAAAGTATGCTCAGGTAAATTTTTTCACCGGACTCTCTCTCTCTCTCTCTATATATATATATATATATATATATATATATATATATATAAACTAGAAATATATGGTAAATAGTAATCAAACTGACATGTTTCCCACAATAGCGAAAAAAAATTGTGCAAGAAATTTAACATACAGGAGGATTGCCAATCAACTTACTTGGGCAGGCCTGACAAAAAAAAAAAAAAAAAACCTTACTTGGGCAGGCCACCATATCTACCCTGCCTTTTTGGCCAAACAACCTCTTGTGCCCTATTTGCACAAGCAACAACACTCCCTAGACCTATGTGCTCATCAACACAACTAAATTGGAAAAGAGAAAAAATTCCATAATTAGTTACAAATCAAAATGGAAAGTTGTACTCGTATCGAGTGTGCATGGTTTGTAGTATAAGTAGAGTCATGCAAGTAGATATTTATAACAAAAAAGATTATATATTTCAGTTCATTTTCCTATGTGTGGAAAATGAAATTATTACTCGAGCAAGACATGAAAAATAACTCAGATTCATTGACATGAAGTCCATATTAAAATGTAAGACAACCAAACAACTCACATTTATTAGTTTTTCTCGAGCATCTTGTAACTGGTAATTGTTGTTCCTCTCCTTGACAAGTAGAGCTTGATATGAATCTTGAAGACTTTCAAAATCTTCATCCTTCTCCTTCAGTTTTTCTTCCCTCTCCTACAATTTTTCTTCCCTCTCCTTGAGTTTTTCTTCCAAGGACTCCATCTTTTTCTTCATTTCCATAATATCCTCACCATTATTATTTGGTCTCATTACACCAATATAACCAGCAGCACCCCAGCATTAGCAGCCACAACACCTGCATCACCAGCACCACGAAGCTACACACCATCACCCTGCGGTCCTCTTTCCAAGTTGTGCTCCATTTTAATCTGTGCATGCCATAACATTAAGCTGGTACTTCACTTATCCAGGTAAAATTATTGGGGCGTGTATGTAATTTTAAATCAATTAATTTTTACTTTATATAAAGTTAAAATAATTTGTATAAATAAAATGAACTTAAAATACAAATTGTAACAAGAAATATACTAATTGCAAACTCTTTTTGAATATCTTGTAAAAAAAACAACACGTCCAAAATATTATTTATAGATTTGGGCCTTTATTGGCCAGGCTGTGCGGTCTCAGCCCCCTATGATTGTGCAGCTATAATTGTATATTAAGCATCCACTTCCCAAGTACACATATACATTTATGCAAATACTATTATATATTTATATTTACTGCAAGAACTATATCAGTTTAGCAACACAAATTAACAAAAGAAAAATCACAAAGTGAGGGTAGTGGTGAGTGGGTGTCAACCCAACTCCCGCATCGTAAAGATAAAACAGATTTGTCTTCAAAATAAGTATCCAAACTAGTCCATTAGCATGAGTTCTTTTGATACGAGAAGCCAAAAACAAATCTGTGCATGTGGGCTCCGCCACGGCTAGAGCCAATGATATCAGACGAGGGCGGCTGTCAGGTACTTATCACAAAACATTAAGTGGTTGTGTCTCTTTTCAATTTTGTTATCCGGCCATGAATAAAATCGAGGAATTTATTCTTTTAAAATTCATTCAAAATTATAAAATATGAACTAAAAATTGATCTTTTTCAATTCCTACAAGTTTTAAGTATATGAAATTTATGCATCATAATATTCTATATTAAAATAAAATGTTATATTGTGTAGGCAAATAATTAATGATATATAGTAATGTGAAAAATGGTTCCTGCCGTCCTCTCTGCATATATATAGACATACACACATATATATCTGCTTTGGATTTATTTAGGAATAAATTCCTTAATTTGGTTGGAAGTTGAACATTCTACATGCTCATGCTTATAAAGATGTATAAAAAGATATATGAAATTCGTATACAACATAGAAAAATGGTCCTAACACATCAACAATCAAACGGGTAAAGTAAAGAAGGGGTGCAAATCATTAGTACAAGAATACTTTAATTTCTCTTCCTCTTGTTTGTCTTGCACAACCTTTCCATGAAATCGACACCCTCACCTAAGGTTGCCTTCTTTCCTTCTTTGAAATTCCACAACTCGGGAACGGGATATCTTCCACTTGAATTGTACTCGTTTAATTCTGTTAGTGCCTTCACCACCGAGTTATACACTTCATCACCCCACTCACTCTTTATGATCACCAGGCTTTCATCTTCTTCATTGATAACTCTCTAACATGTCACATGAAATCAAAACATACAATAAGGAAATAGAGAGAGAGAGAGAGAGAGAGAGAGAGAGAGAGAGATTCGTGAGCAAGGAAACGAGAATATATAGAGTGGTCTAGAAACTGTCCGGTTACAAACTAATACAATGTCAGGGAGAATACAAGTCATTAATCACAGTGATTCATGAGTGACTGTAAAAAGATATGGTCTGCGTAAAAGGGAGAAGCTATGACTTTCGAGTTGACAAGTAAATTTATCTACAGAATGCTTACCTTGCTATCTTCACCAAATGTTATGACCTTAAAGGGGTACCAGTTTGGATCCCGAAGTTTCTCCTCTAGCAGGGATGAAAATTCCATTGCTTTCAATTCAACTTCGGCAGGAGGATACTTTTTCTTTGCAGCAGCAAATATGGGTTTGAGGTTAAGGTCTCCCATCAGCTTGACACCAGTATAGGCCCTCATGTTAGTCCGCCTATCCTTCAAAACCTATTGAAACAATAAAATGATCACCTTTGGTGGACACTACAAGAAAAACGCAATCAGACAACACTCATCAGACAATGCTCGGTCGAAAAAGTGTTGCATGAAAACGACAGACAGCTGTTAATTCTCAGCATTCAGAAAGTATTGTCTGAACCATGATTCTAACAAGAGTTTTACAACCATTGTCTGGAAAATTAAAACAGACAAGTGTTTTTCTAGCAGTGGTGTTGTTTGAAACCAGGGTTCAAACGATGGTTTAAAAAGTATTGAGTGAAATACATTTAGACAATAGTCTACAACCCGTTGTCAAAATGTTGAGGTCAGACAACAGTTTTAAATAGTGGTGTTGTGTGTGTATGTGAACGATTACACAACTGTTTGGTTGAGTATTGTGAGATTGATAATGAGACAATGGTTCTGGAAACCGTTGTTGTTATTAGACAAGTGTTTTGTTAGTCAATGGTTGAATGCTTTTTATACAAGGGTTCATAATTATAGTGTTGTGTGACAATAATGTAAGGGACAAGGGTTTCTGCTCTATTGTTTCTTAGTATACAAGTGTTTTTGACAATAAACCGTTGTCTGATTTACAGTACATATAAAAAAATAAAATTTAAGAAAACCTCTCCCACCTGCCAACAACCAAACTACTAGCAAATTGTACCAACAACCAGACTTCAATTTCATAACATCAAAGATGGGCATAATAACGAAAGTCCATCAACAAATCAATTAGAAGTAGTTAAAAATTCGAATAACTCAAATGAAATTACATCACGAAAGTGCTATTAGTTCATCCACATCCCAAATATAACTAGCCACTTCCTCCTCAACTAAATCAACTTCCGGCAAATTGGGCATAGAACAATCATTTTCAAGTTCCACTTCTACAGATCCCTTAATCTCATCCTCATTCTCGTCATAGTACCTTTTCTTGGGTAAATTTAACACAACAGACCATAACTTATCAAGAGGATCGTCGATGTAACAAACTTGCTTAACATGTTTTGCCAACACAAATGGATCATTTAAAAATCCTAACTTCTTCAAATTAACCAATGTGTATCCCAAAACATCGACTTTAATCCCTTTGTTCATATCTACCCACTTACAATGAAAAAGAGGGATCCTAAAGTTGTTATAATCCAACTCCCATATACTTGTTACCACACCATAAAATATAGGTGAAGTATGCTCAATGTTTTGATCCTTTCCCTCCACAACCATTGTATCGGCTTGTATGCACACACCACTACATTGAACTTGACGTGTATCATCACGATCCTTGGTACTATAGGTAACACCATCCACTTTGTAGCCGCTGAATGTAGGAACATCTTTGTTGGGCCCATCTGCAATCTACCGTAACTCCTGTGGTACCTCTATTTCCTCAAACAAATCTGCACCAATCTGCCAAAAACACACAAGTTGCAAAATGAAACGAGGAATGTTCTTGTAAATAAAATGCAACAGAAATACTATAAAATGAACATAATACCTTGTCTTTGAACCATTTAGGGAATGTTGCATTTTGCTTGTTTCTAAGCCACATTTCGTCATTTTCATGTTCCGGGTATTTTGTCATCAAAAATGACATGTGCTCACTGCATGCAATTAAATAAATAATAAAAAATAAAAACAATTATATAGGTGTAAAGTGCGCAAAAAATAGATTACATGGTGGATATAATTTTATGACTTACTCGAAATATGGCCTCACGGTAGTAGTATTTTGTAGAACACATAAATGTGCTACATGCAAATCAGTGCTGCTCGGGGTTATCATAGTTGCACCAGATAATGGTCTGCAAATGCCATCTCCCGTGTGCCTATCATTTTTTGGTACCCCAACTGTACCTTCTTCGTGGTTAACCAAGCACTCAACAGCTTCTTCCGCAATATAGGCCTCAGCAATACAACCTTCTGCACGAGCCCGATTCCTTATATATCCCTTAAATGTCTTCATGTATCTCTCAAAAGGATACATCCATCTAAGGAAAATTGGCCCGCAAAGCTCCACTTCTCGTACAAGATGGACTGATAGATGAAACATTAAATCAAACAAGGAAGGAGGGAAGTATTTTTCAAGCTGGCATAAAGTTTCTACCAACTGAGATTGCATTTTCTCCAACTTGTCAACCTCAATAACTTTACTGCAGATTGCCTTGAAAAAGAGACAAAACCGAATAATAGTGTTCCTAACCTGTTTCTCTAGTGAGGACCGAATTGCAACTGGTAGCAGATGATGCAAAATCATATGGCAGTCATGAGATTTCATTCCAGTGAGTCTAAGTGTTTCCATTGATACAAGACTCCGAATGTTGGAACAAAAACCATCAGGCAACTTCATGCCGAGAAAAGAGGAGCAAACTGTTTTCTTTTCAGAATGAGTCAGGTTCCAAGACGCCAATGGTAATTTCTCTTTTTTCCCAAGAGCTTGTGGCCTCAATTCCGTTCTTATTCCCATTTCTGCCATGTCAAGACGGACGGTTTCCTTGTATTTTGTCTTCTTAGGTATGTTAAGAAGAGTGCCAAGTAAAGCCTCACATATATTTTTCTCGATGTGCATCACATCAAGAACATGCCTAACCGGCAAAAACGTCCAATAATCAAGTTCAAAAATATTGACACCTTCTTCCAAACTGGTCGAGGATCGCCTCTTTTTATTCGAGGTTTGCGTTGTGTCTTACCATGGACATGGCCCTGTAAATATTGTACTCTTTGAAGAACCTCCTCTCCGGTTAATGGAACTGGAGCAATTTCCTCCTCCACGGTGTTATCAAAAGCCTGTTTCTGTTTGCGATACGGTTGATGACGGGGAAACCATCTACGGTGCCTCATGACCACACACTTGCGATAATGTACCAATCTTGTTGCTTTTGTTTCATCAATACAAATAGGACAACCATTATACCCTTTGATAATGTTTCCAGACAAGTTGCCATAGGCTGGATAATCACTGATTGTCCACAACAAAATGCCTCTAAGCAAAAAATACTCCTTCTTGTATGCGTCATAAACTTGTTTTCCATGCCACAACTTTTGTAGATCCTGTATAAGTGGTTGAAGGAAAACGTCAATATCATTACCAGGCTGAGTTGGTCCGGATATCAACAAACATAGCATAATATACCTCCTCTTCATACAGAGCCACGGAGGAAGATTATAAATAGACAACAAGACTGGCCAACAAATGTAATCAATATTCGTGCTATGAAAAGGATTGAATCCATCAGTTGATAAAGCTAACCGGAGGTTTCTAGAATCTGCAGAAAACTCTGGCCATTTTGCATCTACTTCTTTCCATGTTTTTGAATCTGCCAGATGTCTCATCTTGTCATCCTTTAATCTCTCAGTGTCATGCCAAGTCAAATCCTTTGCTGTTTTAGGTGAACTAAACAAATTCCTCAAACAAGGTATTAACGGAAAATACCACAAGACTGTAAGAACCCCAAAATTTGTAATATTTTAAAACCTTATTTGATTAAATGAGATGGTGTAACTCAAGAGAGTTCATGTAAGACCTTTTTAGCAATGTAAAGATTTCGGATAAATCATGAGGAGTAATTCTATCGCGATTGCAACAGCTATAAATATGCATGTGTTGGATTATGGGATAGTAATTATTCTTTAAGTAAGAGATTTTATATTATTATGGAACAAAAGATGAAAAGATGAGATGATCAAGAACGGTATCAGGAATTCCAACGCAACGGAGTATTCAAGAATAAACGTCGCACTAACATTATAGCGAAGGATTGATAAATTCATAAATTGGCAAGACAACTTGAAACCCCGTGCAAACCCCATGCAAATGCCATGCAACTAGCTAGTTAGGAAGCTGACCAAGATACTTGGTAAATGAACTAGCATTACATTAACTAAACTAGAATAGTAACTAGTGCACATGCTTCCTAGATTCATGGGATTTGCTTTGACAATTGTAAGCTTGGAGTGAAGTGTTGGTGCAAGCATTGGGTACTTGTAATGATGAGAGGAACACATGCAAGCAAGTGTTTAACCAAGTATCTAGCACAAGCAAGCAAGCACCAAGCAAGAACACCCCCCCCCCCCCCACAAAAGCTTGCCATCGACCCTAGCAAGAAAAGGGTGAAGGAGAAAAATTTTCTCCACCCATCCAAGCTCCATAAATCCTCAAAATTTGTCCCAAGCTTCCTTAAGGTATAACTTAGGTGAGATTTTAATTTCATGGAAACCCACCAAGTATAGCCATGTCAAATAAATGAGCTAGTGTCTTGGTGAATAGTAACTAACTATGTTTTTCTTGTGTTTTCATGGAGTTTCAAGCTAGTTAGTAAGAGATCAAGGTTCATCCAAGCTCACAAACCCTTAGTTAGTGTTAACACCATCCCAAGAAAGGTATAATACTCTTCCATCATTCAAGTTATGGCAAGGTTTTTGAATGATTGTAAGTGGTGTTAGTAGCATGAGTTTCGATGTAATGGTTGTGTTCTTGGCCAAGATTTTGCTAAATGATTACTAGGCTACATTGTGGTTGTCATGAGCTTGAACTAATATAGTTCAAATATGTATATGAAGTGTTGTTAGTGATTATGGAATGTCTATGTGATTAAATGATTTGGCTTGAAGTTAAGAAGCATGTTAAGTAGGAGCATGTGTGATGGGTTTGTTGACCACTGGGCCGTTTGCTCCCCATTTTCGGACATAAAAATGTGATACCTTAAATACCACTGCCCATGAAAGTAAAGGTCTTGTTTTGTAGTTTCTAAGCATATAAGTATCATCTTGATTGGATTTGTGGTTAAAAAGTTATGGCCGTTTTAGTCTAGCAACCACACGCGATAAAAATCGCAACGGTTTAGTGGTTTGGCTACTGCATTCGGGCTACTTAAACAGTGAACTAGACGTTGGTGATTTTTGTGAAGAAGGCCCTTGGAGTGTAGAAAACAACCCAAAAAGAATTGATTGAAAATGTTGAAATTTCGATTTTATAAAAATGATTGAGTAGGGGCTGCGCAGTGAGGTCGCGAGCAGAGAATCGCTCGAATAATAAAAAAACTTAAGTACATATTGATTAATGCGTTAAGGTATTAATGGTCAATGTGATTGACACTTGAAGACGTAGTAAATATGTTAAGTAGATCCAAGGTCTAGGATGAGTCAACTTCGTACGTTTAATAAATCTCGAGAGTCGTAAAATGTGATAGTAATCCTTGTTAAGGGACTAATCGAACGATATTGATTATTCTAGATTTTCGTCCCGAATCCCGGAATCACCCCACCTCGAGATCCCCAGGCAAGTTTTCCAAACTTGAAAATCCCTACATATGGATATTTTGATAACTGTTGTTGTTGTGATATAATTATATGCTTAACTGCTAATTGAATTTGCATTAAAGCGCAACGATTATGCAATTGAGACGTAACGACATTGTGTACATAAATATATATATCTGTACATACCAAGATGGCCCAAGGCATACAAGGCCAAGGGTAGAAGAGTATGTACCATTATCCAAATATCAAATGGGAGTTGGAATGTCCTTTAAATTTATCATCCAAAAACCCGGAAAGCACCGGAGACAGTATATTTTCATATAATGATAATAAGTATTCGAATAACTGGATATGAATGCTTTTTGGAACTATTAAATAAACTCAAGTATTTCCATTAAGTATTTTATGAATCAAAGATATATTATCAAACATGGGTTTCAAATACGAATTTCAAAACATTCATCGATTTATAAAAGCTTTCCAAACCACGAGGTTAAAGCTAATTTAACCTATGATTAAATATTTTCAGTGACTTAAGAAATGAATACATATTGTACGAGTGATTTAAAAATCATAAAACCGTTTTAAAAAGGGATCAAAAGAGGTATACGATTGTCTAGACAAACCTCAGTTTTCCTAAGCCCTTTTCTTTATAAAAGGAGTTCTCAAAGAATATTTAACACTATAGCTGCAAGCAAAGGAGCGAACAATAAGCTTCTTACATCACTCTGACTTCTAATATTGTACACCTTAATAAGGTTCCCTCTTCACATTGATATTTCAAATCAAATTCCGACCCACTCCCAAATCCTAACTTCTAAGTTGAAACGCTTACTCTATCAGTTGACTAAATTCAACACACAAGTATCTACTACCTCCCTTAATAATTCCGGAGGTAGGTGTAATATGATAGACAATCTACCAACGAGTGGATAATTACTCGGGGAACGATGATTCTTGTCGATCCAGTCATAAGGTAGAATCATCTCGGGACTGGAAGTACTTGTGTGAAATATTATTATGTTAGGCAGTGAAATAGATGCCCGAAAAGCATAATATCTGCTCGGCAATGAAATAGATGCCCGAAAAGCATAATAGACCCATATGCGGTCTGGGTGATAACCGAAAGGGAAGTCGTCCATCTACTAGTAGAAAAGATTGAATTGACGATACGATGCCTGATCAGCAAGTATCGGGGTATACTCCAGTAAAGTCTCTTTATTCCAATTGGAATTGTGATACGCACTGTAATGAAAGCCTAGGTGCTGAATTACCGATAGTGTGTGATCAGTGAATTACGAAATCCTTGACGTACTATCGAGAGGGTAAAACGAACTAAGTTTAAGCAGAGAACTTTAGTTCCTCGATAAGTAAGAGAATACGGTACGATTATAACCGGACAGTTCCTTTTTGTATTTTAATGAACTGAGATTATGCTATATGTTATTATGCTACTGCTGAGCTATATCGCTCATTCTTGTTTTTCTGCATATCTATATATATATTACAACACAACAGATCAGCAGCATGGCCCCGACAAAGCTTACCCCCAGGAAGCGCGTGGGAAACGCGCAGCTATTCCATAGGATGTTCGCGAGCATTCCACCCCAGGTAGTAGGTGTGGTCAGTTAGGGTTGAATCATTTGGATATGTAACCTTTAAAATACTATGAACCTTTTGTGTCTAATACTGTTCCACGTAGGAAAGGTATTAGCCTCTATCCTAGGGAAGGATTTAACTTGGTTTGTAATGATTTCTATTCTGATGTTTTCACAACTTAAAATATGTATTGTTGTTTCTGAGAACTATAATCTGTTGGCATACGTATTGATGGGGTTATAACTGTGATAAATGGACATATGGAGATAAGTATCATTAATTGGGAAATATGATGATTGTAACAACCTAGATTGCTAACCCCCGATCTAGGGGTGTCACAAAGACCTTGGCAGGCACCCCTTCTAATTCTTCTCCTTTTTTGTTCAACTTCCATCTAGAGGCTTGACAAATGCGGCACCTCGTCTCATCTTCCTCTCTTTCTCCACGGTATAATAGGCAATCATTCGGGCAAACATGTATTTTCTCATATTCCATTCCTAAAACACATAAACTTTTCTTAGCTTCGCTGAATGAAGAAGGAAAAGTGTTGCCTTCCGGGAGCATAGAGGCAATCAGCAGCAAAAGTTCAGAGAACCCACCATCGGACAATTGATATTTTGCTTTGAGGCTGTATAACTTTACTAAAGCCTTCATTTTAGTAAATCCTTCACATCCCGGATAAAGGGGTTCATGTTCAGATTGAACATGGTTAAAAAATCTGAGGAGTCCAGGGAATCATCATCACCATCCATATTTTCCGCTCTCATCGGCATTTGATCCACTGATTCAGAACTTCCGGTCACTTCAGCAGCAGCCTGACTTTTTCCCATATCTACTTCTCCGTGCCAAATCCAACACTTGTACGTCTGATCAATACCATTTTGGAAAAGATGATCTCTCACTATTCGAGCTTTCCATGATTTACTATGTGCGCATTTCAGACACGGACAACTAATTTTATTTTCACCATATCCATTCTCAAACGCAAACAACAACAATTCTTCAACTCCATTTTGAAACTCCCTTGATCTTCTATCAGCTTTCAACCAGTCCCTGTCCATTCTTTATAAGAAAAATACACAATAAGCAACCAAGAAAAGTCTACTTTAGCAAGTTCTTGCAAGACAAATATCCAACAAAAATACACATAACACAGTCTTCACTATTTTGTGAAGTTAGGGGCTGTCAATTGAAACTAATGTCTTTAATTCTACTCTGGAAAGTAAGCTATCAAGGCTGTTAAAATTAAACAACAATGTAAAAGCAACACAACAACCTAAATCCAACAAAACCTAAATCCAACAAAACAGAAAAATATCAATTCAAGCAACAACAACCAACCTAAATTCAAGCAAAACAAAACCAGAAGCAAAGCGAATGTAAATCAACACGAATGTAAAAAGCAAAGCGAAATTAAAAGCAAAACTAAATTAAAAGCAAAACCAACCTAAATGTTCAAAAGCAGATGCAGAGGAACCAAGTGTTCAGGACCAGATGTAGAGGAGATACAGAGGCAGATGCAGAGGAACCAGATGCAGAGAGAGCAGAAGCAGATGTGAAATTTGAGTAGATGTATTTGGATTTGAGAAAGATACAGAGGAGTAGATGTTTTAGGTTGAATTTGGGGGTACTGAGGAGTGATAGATGTGTGAAATTTAATGTATGTCCGAATGGAGTACAATTTAATGGTATATCCCGACAAAGATACAGGCATTAAATACAATTTTTGAAAGACAATGGTTTTAAATAAACATACCGTTGTCCGAAAGGGATATTAACTATGGTTTATAACACTAAACCGTTGTATGTCCGAATATTAATTAACTCTTTCTTACAAGGGTTCACAAACAAAAGTCTTGTACTAAAACAAATTCAACAACTGTCTTAAAGAATAAACCGTTGTATTTTTAACACAACAGTTTTTACAAAGAAAGTCTTGTGTTTATAACTTTCCTACAACGGTTTTAAATCGGGTTTAGTTGCAAAATCGTTGTGTACTTTGAACTCATACAACACATATTTTAAGAAAGCCGTTGTCTATTTTGCAGAAGATGACGAAAATTAACTTTTTATAATAAGACAAAAATGCTTTGAAACGCGAAAATTAGTTTCCGATAGGCAAGAGAATATTTTCAAATGATTTTTTGGACGATCCAACCGTACGGATGTCAAGATATATCGGTTCTAGTCTTGTGAAAAAATAATAAAAAATTTATGAGTTTATCTTGCATGAGTTTATAAGAGAGATCTAGGAAAAGTGTTCCTCCCTCAAACGAGATTAGTTCCCGATTGACAAGATAATATTTTCAAATGATTTTTTAAACGATCCAACCGTACAGATGCCAAGATATATCGGTTCTAGTCTTGTGAAAAAATAATAAAAAATTTACAAGTTTATCTTGCATGAGTTTATAAGAGAGATCTAGGAAAAATGCTCCTCCCTCAAACGAGATTAGTTCCCGATTGATAAGTTAATTTTTTTAAGCGATTTTTTGGACGATCCAACCGTACGGATGTCAAGATATATCGGTTCTAGTCTTGTGAAAAAATAATAAAAAATTTATGAGTTTATCTTGCATGAATTTATAAGAGAGATCTAGGAAAAGTGTTCATCCCTCAAACGAGATTAGTTCCCGATTGATAAGATAATTTTTTTAAGCGATTTTCTAGACAATCCAACCGTACGGATGTCAAGATATATCGGTTCTAGTCTTGTGAAAAAATAATAAAAAATTTACAAGTTTATCTTGCATGAGGTTATAAGTGAGATCTAGAAAATGTGCTCCTCCCTGAAACGAGATTAGTTCCCAAATGACATGATAATTTTTTAAACGATTTTTCGGACACATTATATATGAATTAATACGAATTTTATTAGGACACACACTTGATGCTAGGACACATTTGTTGCTAGGACATGTTTGTTAGGACAAAATTTTTGTATTTTTCACATTTCCCTCTCTCGTAACTCTCTACAGCTCATTTCCCCCCTTTCCCCCTCTCAACTTGTTTTGTCGGAGCCCTAACTCTCTACAGCTCTCTTGTTGATTTTTCGAGCTCTTTTTTCCACCTCTACGGTATTGCAGGTTATCTCCGGATCTCTCTCTCCCTCCCTCCCTCCTTCTCTCTCTCTCTCTCTCATCCTCGTTTTGTCCTCCCTCATCTATTCTCCTCCCTCTCTTTATTTCTTTTTTCTTCTCTCTGTAATTAGCTTATGAGTTTGTGTATTAGTTTGTTTCTTCTCTTTGTAATTAGCTTATGGTTTGGGTTTGTGTATTAGTTTGTTTATGTATGTCTGCATGCCTATTTTGGGTTTAATCTGGTCATTAGTATATGGGGGTTTGGGTTTATGATAATTAATCTTGTAATTAGTTTATGGGTTTGGGTTTGTGTAGTTAGTTTATGGGTTCGGGTTTATGTATTAGTTTATGGGTTTATGGCTTTAGGGTTATGTAATTTTGGATTTCTCTGTTTGTGATTAGTATGTGTGCATGCCTATTTTGGGTTTAATTTTGTGTAATTAGTTTATAGGGGTTTGGGTTTTTGTAATTGGTTTATAGGGGTTTGGGTTTTTGTAATTGGTTTATGGTGGTTTGATTTTTGAAATTATGAGGTGATTCCAACTACCACTGTATTATCAGGATTTGCTTTTAAAAATTGCTTGTTGAGTGACTACTTACAACCATTACCATGTGACATTGTTACAGTATATTTAAGAGTTAAGACATATGATTTGCTGCTATTGTCTTTATTTAAGCATGCTACACCATGGTAGATTGGTAGGCCAGAATGTTCACATGAGATCAGGCAATCTAATTAAAAAAAATTGGATATTGAACTGAATACATGGGCCAGATAATTGCATTACAGTAGTTTATTTTCCATTAAGCTCCTCTTGCACTATAAGACTTATAATGTAGAAATCAAGAAGGATATATACTGAAGCTTTGTTTATTAATTGTTTTTCTGTAGTTCATCGTTAAATATTGTGGCATCCTGCAAAATATATTCTGGCATGAAGCATAAATTTTTTGTGAAATTAGGAAGCAAGATCTCTATTAGGTAGACTTGAGTTTCAAAAAGGAAACGTAGAGGGTGCTTATCATTGGATATGTGTTATATTTCATATCTCTGTTTACATGTGTGTAACAGTTTTAACAGAGTGGAGCTTATGTTTCCATTAGATTATGTTTTTGTTTTCATTAGCTTATGTCTCTGTTTTCAATAGCTTATGTTTTTGTTGCGGGTTGTTGCTTTGCAAGTGTGTCTTTACCACTCTTGAGATTGAATTCTTTTTTATATGCAGATAACTTATGGCTCCTTCAAAGAAGACTAAATCATATACCAATCATACCGCCTCAAACCTTATAAAGGCATTGAAAAAGAACTAGTCGGCGGGTTCAGAACCTGAGAATGAAAAGGCGGTGCAGCCTAGTCAATCAAATTCCTCCCCTAAGTCTGTGAAACAGAAGGCCATTTCCACAACCTTACAAAAGAAAATATCTAAGAAAAGGAAACGCGGGGATCAAGTGGTGATTGAGAAAAAAGAAGGACTTAAGCTCTTAAAACGTTGACCTGTCACGATGCATCGGATTGTACGGCGTAAGATATTGGGCGTTAAACATCAAGTGTGCTTTAATGCCAAGGGTGGGCCATATGGTGAAGTGGCCTCTGAAATGCAATCTTATATCGGAGTTCTTACTCGAACCAAATCCCCAATTTGGTATGACTCATGGAAAGCAGTTCCAAAAGAAAGGAAAAATAAAATATG
This sequence comes from Daucus carota subsp. sativus, assembly GCF_001625215.2. Classification (NCBI taxonomy): domain Eukaryota; kingdom Viridiplantae; phylum Streptophyta; class Magnoliopsida; order Apiales; family Apiaceae; genus Daucus; species Daucus carota. Next base: position 1,985,944 of record NC_030382.2, on the reverse strand, counting down.
GGATTGTGTCCTGGTACAATAAATTTCATCCACCACTATCTTTATGCGCATGTTCTACCTACAACCTAAGTAGTACCTAAATAACATTTCTTCTTATTGCAGATGGCATATGATATTCCATCAACAGCGAGGAAAATGGTGTTGAAATCAGCTGCCCAGAAGTGGAGGGAATTTAAAAGCCGTTTAACAACTGATTATGTCCTTCCACATAGACATCAGCCTGAGTTGTTAGAGCTTCCTCCAGCTGACTACTCATTTATTGAGAAGGCACACTGGGACATTTTTGTTGCCGATCGTCTATCCCTTGAATTTAAGGTGAGCATTCATACTTATTTCATTCACAAAGTTCTTTGAAGTGGTATTATCTTTGTTGATAATTTTTTATTGTTTGATTATGAACAAGGCCATTCATGAAAAGCAGCAAAACCTAAGGAAGTTGAATAAGTACCCTCACTGCATATCTCGCAAGGGATATGCTAACCTAGAACAAGAAATGGTTAGTTATCATTTGTTACCTTTATTATTTTTCTAAGACACTGCATATCACTGCATATAAATTGTTTTGTGTTAATATATTCAACTTGTTAATTTAAGCAGTCTCAAGAAGATCCTGAAGGGGAGATAGATCGATCTTCTACCTGGCTGAGAGCGCGGAAGGGTAAAGCTGGGAAGTATAAGTCGGACGAGATTACTAAAATTGCTGAAAAAATTTTAAGTTTTATCATACTTGGGGGTTCATTTTTTAGGTGTACAACATAATTTTATTTTATTGCAAAGCAATCACTATCACAATCACTATCAATATCACTGTCACATACTTCACTATAAGATTCATGGTAATTTGAATCTTTATACTTCAAATTCCATATTACCATAATATTGGTGTTATTACTCACACACTTCCATTTTTTGTTATTTTTTAGGAAACCATGAAAAAGAAAGTTAGTGATGGGGAGGTGACTGAGGACGGCACTGACGATGTCTTGACAAAGGTGCTCGGTAATTCGGAGCATCGAGGACGAGTCTGTGGCCAAGGGTCTCATGTTAAGCAGTCCGTGTACTTCAATCTTCCGAGGTAGAGGAAGAAAAGGACAATTGATGATAAGATCCAAGATGGGATCCAGAGGTTTATGAAGGAAGAAACTGAAAGAATTATTCGAGAGCGAGATGAATTTTGGGCTGCAGAGATGACAAAGTTAAAAGCAGCTTTTTGCGGAAAGAATCTTGGGCCTGAAAATAGTCCAAATGTTGGATCACAGCAAGGGAGCTGTTCCAAGGGTGCAAATGGAATCTTGAAGGAACCTGCAGATTTGCCAGGTGTTAAGAAAAAATTAGATCTCATTATTGATGGAGCATCTGCTGGTGAGGGGAAATCGGCTGAGAAATAGGATCCTGAGAAGGGAGATTGAGAAGAAGGATGTGGGGGTTAAGGAGGTTGTAGTAGTCATGGACGACGAAGTGATTTTGGAGAATCAATCCGTGGATAATCATAGTTCTGAGTGGGAATTAGCCATCGGCTCCCCCAGCAATGTCGTGGCTCATGCAACTGTTGATGTAACATGCAAAGTTCTTCATGGGATACCACTCTCAAAAGATAATGCACGAGTCTCGATTACTCGTGCAATCCAAGGATCTGCTAAGATTCCTTTCCCCATCCAAGATGAAATCAAAACCGTGGAAGAGGCTGTTGGGACGTTTATTGCGTGGCCTAGAGATCTCATTCTGAAAATGAAGACTAGCACTGTTGCAACTAAAGGAATTGCGAAGGTTGATTTCTGTTTTGTTTAATGCACGAATCAATTTTACTTAAAGGTTCACTTTGTGGTTTGAATATTATTTTATTTTTTACTTTACAGGTGGCCAAGAAAATGATGCCAAAGAAGTTTAAGAATATGAGAGAATTGGGCGAGGAACCAGAATATGTGCTCCACATGGGTGATGATTACCTAGTGAATTTGAAGCGGTTGTGGCTTTGGGCAAAAGATGCCCTGAAGGATGGCCAAACAACAAATTTTCAACTATGTGAAGAAGCTTTTGGAGCGACTAGAAAGCAACTTATTTTTTTATCTGACATCTATGCTTTATGCTCCGGAGGTGAAATCTCAGCATCGGTCATTTGCATGTTTATTAAGTAAGTATATACATATAAGTTCAATTTGTATTCAATGATTTTCTTAATAGATTGTAATTTAGGTTAGATTTGTTTCAATAATTGTCTACTTTTTTATTAGTTTACTGCAGCCCTTTTTGAGAAGGCACAAGATGTCCGACTTGGTGGCTTTTGTTGACCCTACAATAATAGGTGCCATTGGTTGTGGGACTGTCCTTGACAGATCGCGTGCCCTGTCTTTAAGATTCAAGGATGCAAAGCCAGGACAACTTTTCCTCCTTCCTTACAATGTTGTGTGAGTTCTTTGTTTACATTTGTAGCCCTTTATATTTATTAATAAAGGATATACATACATACATACATATATATATATATAAACTGAGGTAAAATTTGAACAATTAATTGGTTAATTGTTTTGAGGATTCAAGTTCATTACTTGTATTGTAAGATTTGAACTTAATGAACCCTCTTACATGTTAAGATTTCTGAGTTTATAGATAATATTTATTCTCATGTGTGGTATTCATGTACTATAGGAACCATTGGGCGCTAACTGCTGTCAATCCAGATTCACAACTTGTGTACCACATGGACCCCTTAAAGCGTCGAATTGCTAGTGAAGAATGGATTGAAGTGGTTGATAAGTAAGTACCTCATCACAACTTTATTTAATTTTGGATCCTTTAACAATTAAGAAACATGTGTAGGATTTTGATTTATTTCATATTGTCGTAGTGCCATCAAACTTCACAAGGAAAATGACAACAAGATCCCAAAAAAGAAAATAGTGTGGGAAAATCTGGCGGTACTATGTTAAACCTTTACTTTTCTTTCAAAACAGTAGTGTAAGCATTTGTCGTAGAAAACTAAATTTTTTGTTTTCTTCAGGGTGTTCCGGTCCAATATGGGACCAAAGCATGTGGTTTATTTGTGATGCGGTATTTGAAAGATATTTGTTTGGATAAGGAACTCAAATTTAATGTAAAGGTAAACAATCAAATTTTATAACCCTTGCAAATGTCCTCGAGTTCAAGAATTCTAACTATATATTTTAACTTGCATATTATTACTGTCCAAATTTTTAGTGGGTGTGGAGGAGCAACCTAGCTTATGGCAGCGATGAGCTGGATGATATAAGGATTGAATGGGCGAAGCACTTTCTGAAAAACCATGCTCGTTGAATATGTCATATAAATGGATATTTTTGGTTGAACATGATTACAAACTGCAGTGGTATCTTGGCGTACTTATACGCATTAACTTGTGAAAATTTGTTTTCTGTTTTGTGGATATGTTCATCCTAAAATATTAATGGTGTTAGTTATTAACTGTTTTTGGTTGTGGGAACTTTGGTTGGATAGAATTGGTTTTTGGAGTTTGAGAAATACTGGATTGTTGGTTTTTGGTAATGAATGTTTTCTTTGTAATGTGAAATGCTTGGTATTGCCAATTTTGTTTTGGTTATCCTTGCATGGCTAGTCTAGTTTCAAACAGGTCATGTTATATATGCATATAAAAACCATTGTCTATTCTAAGCTCATACAATACTTTCAGATAAAAAGCATTGTCACAATAGTCATGCAACAACTAATACTCTGAAAACCATTGTCTGAAGGTTTCAGTACAATTGAAAACATTGTTTTTGATCAATCACACAACATTTTAAGAACTAAAATCCTATTGTCTATGACTTATTCAGACAATATTTTAAAGAACTCAAGACAATTGTCCAACGTTAGTCACACAACAGTTCAAAAACTAAAAACATATTGTCTATGACCTTTTAAGACAATACTTGAAGGAACTCAAGACAATTGTCCAAGGTTAGTCACACAACAGTTTAAGAACTAAAAACCCATTTTCTTACTAATTACAGACAATCGGAACATAATAACAAACTATTGTCTAGGACATATTCAGACAAGACTTGATCCAACTTAAAACCATTGTGGAATATTATTCACACAACAGTTGGGGCACTGAAAAACCATTGTCCTACAAGCTCACACACAATAGGAACACAATCCGGATGGTTGACTGTAATGCACTATGATAACATGATTATAGTACAGAACTATTGTTTATAAGACGTTAACACAACATCCACAATTTAGAAGAGCCTTGTACAATGCCACAAAAACAAGAGTATCTTAACAGAAAACTGTTGTTGTAAAAACATTATGACAACCATTCTTGTTTATAAATCCATTGTTAAAAGCTCTGTAAGACAAGAGTTTCTCATACAAAGAAACCCTTGTCTTCTTCTGCTAACAACAACAGCATGCTTATTAGAAAGGCTTGATACAGAGGTCATGTTACAAGGCTTTCCTGCCAAATCGTTGTGGTTTCTAGGTGTCACACAACACGAGCTTATAACATAAATGTAGAGTGAAGCAGCTCGCACAACGGATTGTGTACCATTGTCTGATGTGGGTAACAGACGGCGGCTCGATAGTCAACGGAAAAACAGGGGCATAGACAACGGGCAAAAACCGTTGTTTGATTCGATTTTTCTTGTAGTGCAAAACCTAGTGCCCTAAGACCGTTTGGTTTGGGAGTCACTGACCTAAAGCTCGCTACATGGGTAACATAGAAAGCCTAAGAAAACAGACAAAATAAAGTCAATGCAAAAAAGAAAGAAAAAAAGAAAAAAAAATAAGAATAAGAGTTTGTGAAGTTTGGCTAGATATTTGTTTCGGTAGAGATTGTGTCAGTTCAAAATTGGTTGAAAAAGAGAAAATGTTCTTAGACAATTAGGATCCATCAAAGGCCTTAAAATTCATTACACTCCTTGGATTTCTAGTAAATTTTTGTGTCGAGTCAAGTAGATTAGAGGCAACTGTATCTTGATTATTAGTAAAAGAGTCTTTGAGTCGTATTTTCCTCTAAAACACTTTTTGTTAACACCAACGAAATTAGAGTAGAGTCGAGTAGAGACTTGCTAGAAGGTCTCGAAGATTTTATGGGTATATCTTCTGTAAACTCTTAGGAGACAACACTCCTCTTGTAGAGATCGTCTACGAGTTTAACGGGTTTATGAACCTAAAATCACCCGTCACGCCTACGAAAAGGAGCCTAGGAATCGCATCTAGTTTTTTTAGTTTAATTTCTTTTCTTTTGATTTTACTCGAGGACGAGCAAAATATAGGTATGGGGAAGTTTGATAAGTGTATATTTTTAATATTTTAAATGCCTAATTATTGCTTGTTCTCACTTATTTATTTGTTTATTTGTCTTTTTTATGAATATTGCAAATGCTTCAAGAAATAAAAGAATAAAGCAAAAAGGAGAAAAAGATGGGAAGAAAAGGATCATAAAGGAATATTCTACAAGGGAGGATCTAGATGGGACACCTACCCCCCCCCCCCCTCTACCCTAATTCCCGGCTATAAATACACATCTCCCCATCATTTTTCAAGCACCTAGGATTTTCTATTTTTAGTTCACCACAAATTTAGGGTAGCCTCTCTTTTCTTGTCTAGATCTAGTTTTAATTTGTATGCTCTCTTCTCATTTTGTAAACACTTTAATATTTTAATGCAAGGTTTTATCTTTTGTTCTTACATTCTTGTTCTTTATGTTTACTTAGGATATGAAATCTTCCTCTAACTACAAAAAGTTCAAAGTTGTTTGTAGATTGGAAGGAGCCATAAATTAGTTGTAGCTCTCTTTATATTTAGATTTAATTTTGGAAGAAGCTTGAACTCTAGCACAAAAGTGATTTGTGTGGGGGTTGAATATTATTAAATTTGAAGGTTACAAATTAATTTAGTTATTTCGGCAAGTTCACTTTTAAATAGTAAAAATCAGCAGCCCTTTTATGCATCTTTTTCCCAAACCCCTTTTTCGTTTTACTCTTTTAAAGGTACACATTAACTTCCTGCTCTTTTTTTCAACAAAACTACACCCCACTCTATTTCTCTTTCGCGCAAACCCCACACCTCCCCTGTTTTCATTTTCGTTTTAACAAAAACCCACACTACTGTTCTGTTCTCCACTGAGTCACTCGTCGAGTCGCTGATTTGCCTGTGAGTCGAGTCCGAGTCACCCTTGTGGGTTTAGTTCTGAGTCATTTGCTTATATGTGTCGAGCTCTGTCTTGTAGCCGAGTCGTGTAGTGAGTTTCCGAGTTGTTTCTTTTGATTTTATTGTTTGTTGAAATCTGGGTTCTGCTGCTGCGTTAGTTTGAAGTCTGGGTTTCGATTTCAGTTGTTGGCTAGGTTTGTAGTTGTTATAGATTTCGAGTTTTGTTTTCATTTTTCTTAACTGAGTTCACTCGTCGAGTCATGGCTGCGAATTATAGTCTGAAGTTTAGTTTGCGTTCGTTTCTTTGGCTGAGTTCTGAGTCGTGTCCTGTAATGCTGAGTTTAATATCTAGTCTGTTTGTATGATCCGAGTCACCACTGAGTTTAGATTCTGGGTTTCATTTTGTTAGTATGATTGCTTTGGTTTATTGGCTTTGTTCTTGTGTATTTGCTGCGAATTCGTTACCGAGTTTCAGTTTTTGCGAGTTGGGATTGGGATTGCAAGTTCTGTCTGAGTTTTAAATTTGTGTTTTGGCTATGTTGTCACTGAGTCTACCGAGTCCTTGGCATTGGAATCAAGTTGCGTTGCTTCATCTGTCCTTCGCTGGGTTAGTTTGAGTTCGATGCAGAGTCCGGAATCTGTTTGTGGGTTTAGTCACTGAGTTTGTTTTTGCCAAGTTGGTTTTGTTAGAGATTAAGATCAGCTTTGTTATTTCACGAAGTTAATGCGTGCTTTGTTTTTCTTTTCTATTTTATTTCGTCCAACTATAGTTTCGTTCTTGTCTATTATTTTTCTTCAATACTGTAATCTGCTGATTTGTTTTGTAAATGTTGTGTGCGTGAGTTTAATTGCTGTGCAGAGGGGTCAGTTTATTAATATTGCAATTGTCCAACTGTTGTGGTATTGAACTTGTTTTCTTTTTGTTTTCAACCGTTTTGTTTTGGTTTTAACTGGCGTATTTTAGTTTAATAAAGCTTGACAGGGAATCCTTGTTAATTAATTTTCTATTAAAATCGGTAATTTTAGCATTAATTTTAGAAAAACCATTTTCCACCAATTAATTGTTCTATTCCACCCAGATTAAAAATTAAGGTTAGCGAAAATTATTAATAATCTCTATGCACGAATCATAAAATACTAAAACGAGATCGTGCGCTTGCGATTTAATATTTTCCGCACATCAAGTTTTTGGCGCCGCTACCGGGGACTATAATTAAATTTTCGCACCTTTATTTTTAATCTTTCGGATTAGCTTGTTTTCTCACTTTTTATTTTTATTTCGCGGAATTTGGAGGAATATTCGGGAATCATGAAGTAAAGTGGACAAATTTTGTTCCGTATCTCTCCACCTTTATTTTTCGTCTCTATTTAGAAAATCACAAACAAATTTAAAAATTGAAAAACACAAACAAATTAAAAATTAAAATCAAAAAATATTAGATAGAATGACATATGTTTTGCATCATGCATTTAATCACTTAGGGCACATCATTTAAATTTAAATTTTTATTTTTAAATTTTCGTACCTATATTTGTGGTGATCGCTGGAGGACCCAAAGGTACGTTAATTTCTTCCTTACTTTAGAGTAAAACACGTAGTTTAGAGCATCCATAATTGTTTATAGCTTTAATTATATCGTTGTGTGGAGCATCATTTTAAATAAATCTTAAGGGCAAAACCCATTCATAAGATAAGGGGAGGGACTGCATCACTCTTTCCTTGGCCCACAACAACTAATTTCTTCATTTGCATTCCCAAGCCTTTTTAATAAAATGAATTAGACGTTAGCCCCTAGGATTTCGCGCTCAATTAGGAAGGAGGTAATCTTTAATTATTCCGACTTTTCGGTGTCTAAGGACAAGCGAAAGCTTACCTGGCCGATTAAGGTTTGGTGTCTAAGCGCAGAGATTGGCCTCTTGGCAATGCCTGCTCTAAACTGGCCAAACCGGTCCGAATAATAATTGATTTATCGAGTTTTTGGTGGTCCTTACGGTTAGGAGCAAGGTCTAGTTCTTTTTATTAGGGAACCCTAGAATTAAGTTTTTCTTTCTCTTTTACACCCATTCTTTTGGTTGTTTTATTTTTTTTTCGCACTTACTTGCTACGTGTCTACTATCTAGTTTATGCGAACTACTTGGGTTAAGAACGAATCGTCTAGATTAGTGAGACCGATTATCGAGATTACTTCTTCGTCTTCATCTGATTTCGAAACCCTAGAAATTCCAGAACCGATAGTAAACATGGCGTTGTCTCTTAAATACCGTTGTTACCCGTCCCGTTGACATCAACCTTCGTGCATCACCCTTCCTCCCGTAAATGGGAACAATTTTAAAATCAAAGCTCTCCACATTAGCATGTTACCTAAATTTACCGGGAGTGAGGGTAAGGATCCTTATCTTTTCATCCAAGAATTCGAGGAAGTTTGTTCCCTCCAAAAGCTCCACCATTTAACGGAAGATTCGATTAGACTTAGGCTCCTTAATTTCGCGCTTAAGGAGAATGCAAAAAAATGGTTATATAGTCTTCCAGTTAATTCTATTTCCACGTGGGAGGGGTTTGTGGTGGTTTTTCTTAAAAAGTATTTTCGAAATCATAAGACTACTCGAATTACAAATGAAATAAATCAATTCCGTCAAAGGGAAAATGAGTCTTTTTGGAAATTCTTTGATTGTTTCAAAAATCTTCTATCACAATGCCCCCACCATGGAATAGAAAAATGGAGACTTTATAAGATTTTGTACGAGGCCTTAGATAGTCAAACCACCGCATTATTAGAGTCTATGTGCCAAGGTAAGTTCATGTCTCGAATCCTTAGAAACAAATTCCTATCATTTTAGGACGACCTTTTCTTGCTACGTCCAATGCCTTAATCAATTGTAGGAATGGTTCAATGAAACTCACTTTTGGAAACATGACCATAGACTTAAACATTTTCAATGTGGGGAAAGAACCAAACGAACTTTATGAGCAACCTATAGGGGTTAATGTGGTCAACAAGTTTGTCACATGGTCTAGTTTCGAGGATAGTGAGATTGAATCTCTTCTTAATGAGGATTTCAAAGTCAACCATGATAATAATAAAGATTATCGTAAGTCTTTGAAGGAGTTGACGTCAGAGGAGTTGTTAGGAGAATTGAACGACATTTGTTTAAAATGGGAAAATCCACCAGAGATTGTTAGTGTGAGCCCTAGGCCCGATTTTGAGAGTCATGCAGGTGAATCACTGACTTTTGACTCGTTGTTCCATCATTCACATAGCGCCTTAGGAAAAGATGACATTATTTCCTACATCATTCCTAGTGATTTATCCCACAACCAAAATTTCATTGTCTCTAATTTGCTTAAACAGAATAAAGGAGCATTAAGTTGGTTTAGGGAGAACATTAGTGATACTTGTCCAATTGGGGTAAATGATGGTTACATGCTATAGAAAGTCTTTGTGCCTAAAAATTTTCGCACACATTTTGACTCTTTCTCGAAGCTTCCTCCCATCTTTCCCTCCGGAATTGACTAATTTGCTTCCGTCTTCGTACCTTCCCTCATGAAGTTCAGGTATGGGGAAGGAAATGTGTGCGTGTGTGGGTTATGTAGTTCGTAGTTTTCAATGATTGTGCATCTCCCTCATCTCCTATTCAGGTATTTTTCCTCTTTACTCTCTTATTTCAATTCTCTCTTTTGCATACATTGAGGACAATGCATGATTTAGGTATGGGGAGGGCTTTTGTGTAATTCTTAAAAAATGAAAATCCTAAAAAAATGAAAAAAATTAGAAAAATCCAAAAATAGAGATGTTTTAGCTAAGTTGTCTTTTCCTCACTTGAACTTTAGGAGTAGTTGGTGTTAGCATGTTTTCGAAAAGTATATATATGGAGTGTCTTTTGGATAATTTGAACGTAGTTGAGTAAGTTTGTCTTTTTAAAACTTGTATCGACCGATTTGTACTCGTAATTCCAAGATGGCACACACATTTGCACAAGACCTTTGATGGAGAGATTGTCTAGTGATATTATTCGATACCTGAGAGAGAACCCACATGTTGAAACAATGTCGAATCGAACCTTTGCGAATAGAAAAAAAATGAAGAAAAGAAAAAAAAAGAAAATAGAATAAGCTACTTCAATACCCATTGTTCTTTATAGATAAAATCTTTAGATAATGGGCAAAAGTAGATTGGCTAGTCTCGTTTTGTGGCCTTTGTTACTCGAGCAATTAAGTCCGTAGGGGGATTTCAAAACCTAGTGCCCTAAGACTGTTTGGTTTGGAAGTCACTGACCTAAAGCTCACTACAAGAATAACATAGAAAGCCTAAGAAAACGGACAATATAAAGTCAATGCAAAAAAGCAGAAAAAAATGAGAAGAAAAGAAAAAAAGAATAAGAGTTTGTGAAGTTTGGCTAGATATTTTTTTTCGATAGAGATTGGGTCAGTTCAAAATTGGTTGAAAAAGAGAAAATGTTCTTAGACGATTAGGATCCATTAAAGGCCTTAAATTCATTACACACCTTGGATTTCTAGTAAATTTTTGTGTCGATTCAAGTAGATTAGAGACAACTGTATATTGATTATTAGTGAAAGAGTCTTTGAGTCGTATTTTCCTTTAAAACGCTTTTTGTTAGCACCAACGAAATTAGAGTAGAGTTGAGTAGGACACTTGCTAGAATATCTCACAGATTTTATGGGTATATCTTCGGTAAACCCTTAGGAGACAAAACTCCTCTTGTAGAGGTCGTTACGAGTTTAACGGGTTGGTGAACCTAAATTCACCCCGTCACGCCTACGAAAAGGAGCCTAGGACTTGCATTTAGTTTTCTTAGTATATGTTCTTTTCTTTTGATTTTTACTCGAGGACGAGCAAAAGATAGGTATGGGGACGTTTGATAGGTCCATTATTTTGAACATTTTAACCACTTATTTATTGCTTGTTTTTGTATTTTTGTTAGTTAATTGTTTTGTTTTCAGGGATTTTTAGAGAAATAGAGAATTCAAGAGAAAAAGGAACAAAAAGGTGCAAGAAAAGAAAAGGAGGAAGAAAAAGTAAAAAAGGGAAAGAAAATCAAGACACAGAGACCTTCTACCCCTAAAACCCTAATGTAGGCCTATATAAACATCTTATTCTCTCATTAGCCAAAAACTGAGTCTAACTTAGTCTTTACCCTAGTTTTTACCTAGTTTTTAGTAGCCTCCTTTATCATCTTCGACATCTAGAATAGCTTGCTCTTTCAAATTGTAATCTCTCAAATATTGTAAACACTTTCATTTATATAGGTTCAAGTTTGGTTTCTTTATCTCTTGCATTTTTACCTTGTAGAAATTTATGGCTATGACCAACCTTCTTTTCAACAAGTGGATAAAGTGGCATTTATGCCAACCACTTGTGGGTTGAGCCTTTATTTTATGTTTTAAACTTACATTTTTAGTATTTTGCTTAAGCCCCTTTTAATTCTCAATATTATTAGTGGGTTCAATGATTTAGTTGATATTTTGGTTTGTAGTTTGATGGGGTTTTGTTAGAAACATGCACTACACCATAAACAGCCTCTGGCAACAAAAAAAATGTTACATTAGGACGGCCTTTATGTTACTTAAACCCCATTTTTGGATAAGGTAACATAAATTTTATGTTAGGTATTTTGATGATACCTTAGGGTACCTAACCTGACTTAGTTTTCCTCTATGGTAACATGTAGTTTTATGATACCATAGGATGCTATTGTAACATAACATATGACTAATACAACTTGAATATATGTTACCTTAGAGTGTCACATGTTCTTTTTAAAAATTGGGGCCCACTGTGGTCCCAGATGTGCCACGTCAGCATGCTGACGTGGCATGTGGGTCCCACATGCTGACGTGGCATGTGGGTCCCACATGCTGGCGTGGAATGGGTCCCACTTGTGGGGACCACCTTCTGACGTGGCATTATGACGTGGCATGTAGGTCCCACATGTGGGGTAACATTTCCAGTACCATATTGGAACCTAATGTAACAGTTTGAAAAGCTATTGTAACATTTATACTTGGGCAAATAGAACATTTTGATATACTTTTGTAACAGTTTAGCAAGCTATTGTAACAGTTTAACAAAAACCAACATGAAATGATCATACTGAAACTAGACAATCCCAATAAATCAATTCACAACCAAAAACATCCAAATATTTAAACTTCCAACCATCCACCTCAAATATCCAGCCATCCACCTCAATCATCCAAATATTTAACCATCCACACAACCATACATACAAAACCTACTTAGATAAACAATGACAACTCAAAAACTACGGCAATCACAATATTTTTAACTTATAATAAACTAGTTAAAGATTACTTGGTTTGGAATTATAAGTTTGTAAACTTAGAAAGCAGTCACACTAAAAGCTAGTACTGCCTCCAGTTAAAGGGGTACCATCTTCATTTTCACTTGCGACCATGGCACACAACTCTGGGATTTCAATAATGATATCTGAGTTGGCTTCTTCAAGTTAAGAGCAAATTCCAAAGTCTTCTGCACCTTATGATCAACTCCTGCTTCGACTCTCTTCACTTTGTCCTGAAATTCAGTCTCTACTTTCTTCACTTTCTCCTCCAACTCAGCAGCAAGGCCTTCCTTTATCTTTATGGTCAGCTCTTTAACATATGTATCTGTTGGGGCATTAGAAGTATGCATTGGTGGCTTAGCATACCTCCCTTTGAGCCAATTAGGACCATGTTTCGCTCCAAGTTGATCAGTAGCGTCATCTCCAGTGCAAATGTTTTTGGTAATGTCCTCCTACAAATTGATAGATATAAAAATTCAGTTTTTAATTGATTAAAACATAAAATAGAAAACATTTCACCTGAATGTGGGATAAAAAACTTACAATTTTTTTCTCCATTTTGTCAGGTTTGATCTTGTACTCACGTTTTTTATCTCGCGCCCGAGTTTTAATGAAAACCTCTGCATCATAGTGTTCACTATCATCTTCTGCCATCTTTTTCTAGTAAAATAAAACAAAAACACATAACATACCTTAGACACATGCAATGAACATGTGGTATGAAACACACAATCAAGTACAAAAAAATCATATAAATATTTTCATACCATCTTATTCCGATGTTGTGCAAGACTTTTTGGACCAAGAGTGTGAGTGTCAACATATGCACTCCAGGCTAGTATATTTTTCCTTGCCCTACATAAATTATTAGAAATTATTTTCTTATGATCCCGACATAGCCTAAATGCTTAAATCAAAATTATACCTTACTACTGTCATCATTCCAATATTCCAAGAGCAGTTTGAAACTCTCAAGAGGAATGCCATCTGGTCTATTGGCCAACCTCATTTCATCATTTTCATAAGCGGTATAATGACGTGCTTGGTTCGACACTTGTAACTCTTCCAAGATGAATAGATTGTCTCGAGTGCCCAATTTTCCAATTCATCGGGAATTATATATCGCGCCTTGCAACATAACAATAAGAAACAATAAGTACAACAGGCATACCTAATATATTTAGCTCTAATAATCAATTTTCCTCTTAATTCAGTTTTCCTATATACTCAGCCTCTATTAATTCTCTAAGCTGATCGTGAATGTTGAGTCGATTTCTATTATATTATTGACATATAGTTAAATTACCATAATTAAAACTTCTCTAAATTAAGAAATATAAATTCCACCAAAATTACCTTGACATAATTCCACATAGTTGTCCTCAAGCTTTTCGGAACATGGCGCCAAGTTACAAAAGTTATGGGCACACATCGTTTAGCAAGTGTTCCAAGGAAGCAACTTAATTCCGATAATACTTTGTCCTTTTCTGCAATGGGCTGGAAATCGTCATTCATCCCAATGACAACTCTCTTGTCAAAGGTTCTCGTATGAACTTTGTCCATCCTAGTTTTTCCTCTAGGCCGTTTAGGAACCGAAACTACAAGTTTTTGTCAACGTTAAAATTTTCTACTTGAAAATAATAAAATTTGGCAAATAAAATAATTTGCACCACCAGGTGGAGGGCTGACGGTGATTATGCAAAATCCAGGGTTATTACCACTAATTCTAAACAAAATTATGCAAAAATTCAAGTAAAAAGTAATTATGAAAATGCTAATTGTTTCCAACAAAAGACTTGTACTATGCAAGTTAACCATTTATATAATAACAGGCAGCCATGGAAAAAACTTAAAGCTCAAAAAGGTCAACCTAACCTTCCACATTCTCTTCCTCAATATCAGTCAAGACAATTTCCTCAACAACCATCTTACTTGCACTTGGAGCTTTTTCCTTTTCTGCGTGTTCTTTTTCAGCTTTTTCCTTTTCTTCTTTTTCCTTCTGGCGTTTGCGCATAGCCCTCCAAGCAGCCATTGAACCTTGGCCGTCATCTGGTTCTGGTAACACAACTAATGGAGGTGGCACAGGCTCTACTGATGGACATGTCTGGACATTGTCACATGGGTCCTTAGGTCCAGGATTGGTTGTTGAATTAGCTCGGGAACGTGTTGTTGGTCCACGTCCAGTTAGAAGCTTTTTCTTGTTTATTTTCTTTTTTCCCTGCAAAATACAACAACTTAGGTAATGTGGTTCCAATTATAATGCAGAAACTTTATTTTCAAAAAGAACTCTAGCTATGACTCACCTTCGGTGGAGTGACCGATACATAACCATCACTACCAGCATCTTGTCCCGGATCATAATCCTCACTTTCATTTTGAGACTTCTCATTTCCCTTACCTTTCCGTGAATTATTTTGCGTTAATGCAGCTGACAGCAAAGGTAACTTTTAGAGCGTCCAAAACTTCATTATTCTGCTCGACACGTATTGCCCTTTGTCTTTCATACTCTATCAAAGGTGGTGGAGGGGGTAGTATGGTGCTCTGACTCTGTAAAAATTTAGTAGAAACAATTATAGTCTGAATATAATATTTGATTGGAAATTAAATGTCTAACCTGAACCTAATTCTGAACCTCATTCTCTCCCATTTTTTCATCTTCATTTGGTCCATTTTGCAATTCCAATTTTCTCTTCGCAGTCGTAGCATTACAAGGCACAGGTTTGGCATTTCATTTTTCCAATTTATTCAGTCGTGGTGACTTTCGAATACCTTATTTTGGCCAGTTCTCTGAACCGAAATTCCTCGCTTTTCTGTTTTTTTGCTGTTGCAGTTGATGCGTAGTAGTGAACTGGCGCTTCGGGGGTTTTTTACCTACAAAAGTACAAGGGTACTTACACAAAATTATAGTGTAAAATAGTGCAAACAACGGAAATTAAATTCAATTTAATAGGATTTATTTGCAAGAAGTAAACAATAACAATATAGTACCTGCAACTAAATTAGGTCTTGGCCTTATCACCACATGCGGCTGCATTTTTTTGATAGGGTCTACACTCATGCCAATGACATTATCGATGTAAAAATCAATAAACTCGCCGCTATTAGTTTGGTCAACTAGTCCAGTAAGCTCCGAATCACTCGTCAGCAACTTCCAATCACACAATTTCTTTGTGCTTGCATAAACTGCTCCGATCTCTGAATATTTCAGATCATCTTTCACATGCTCCATAAGTACTGTATATGAAAATTTTTCAGTCTCAACATCATATACACATGTCACTGTCCCACGAGAATATCCTGTACTCTGGAATTCACCTTGATGGTGGAATCTGAGATGAATGATTTCTGAGCATGTAATGGAAATTTATATAAAGAACAGATTACATTAACTTTAACACAATTAAAAGTACATTGATTATATTAAACAAATAAACATTAATATATTGCATTAATATCCCTGTTCAGAAAATTATGTAGGTTCTTTGACTATGTCAGTCTCAATAAGGATTTGTCGTGTTGGAACATCATCCCTCGCCTAACTACCCTCATTGCCTTGATCTTCAATTTGTGCACAAAGGGGTGCATCATGTAAAAGTGTTTCATCTTGACAATCTTTTGCATTTTCATCTTCAACAGCACACCAGTCCCTTGGTAGCTTATTGATGACATTATACATCATCTTTTCAACTGGATCTTGTACATAAAATACCTGTTGTACTTGTGAAGCCAGTACATATGGGTCAGATTTGTTGCATAATCGATTAAAATTCACTCGAGTCAGTCCATAAAGATCTTTTTCTTGTTGGTACCAACAGCACTTAAACAACACTACAACTAACTCTCCCAAATAATCGAGTTCTATTATCTCTTCAATAGCTCCATAATAACTGACTTCACCAATCTTTGGCTTATCATCCTTCGAGCTTGCAAAAGTAGTCGTCAAAGCGGTCAAAAAACGCCACTATTTTGTGTTGTGCATCGAGCATCCCTGTTCTTCGTGTGGTATCTGTACCCATTGATCGCGTATCCACCATATTTTTTAGCTGAAGGGTTAGGGCCCATAGCAAGCACTTCTAGTTCCTTCGAAATATTCATTTTTTTGCCAACTTCTTCCTTCATCCACTTCCAGAAGTCTTCGGTGTGTTCTATGGCCCTTTTATATTTATTTGACTTTGCTTGACAATCAACCAAAGCTTCATGCTTTCTACAAAAATTAGATAGTTTAAAATTCTAGGAAAAACAGAGGTAATATATAATAAAATTAAGTTAGGACTTGGAACTGAAACTTACACAATTAACTCCTCTACATCTTTGTTTCCAGAGTTGAACAGAATATAACGATACATTTCTGTCAACTGGGATACTTTTAAATGTATAAATTTTCCATATTTGTTTCTTCTTGTACCAATATGGTATTCCATCTTCTCTGGAAAGGCTCCAATTTTGACAGACTTTGTAATATCTGATCTGACATTGCTACCCAAGAACCTTGAACAAAATGTCAAGCATTCATCTGCAAGGTATCCCTCAGCTATAGATCCCTCTGGTTTACTTCTGTTTCGCACATAATTTTTAATTTGCACAAATATCGCTCTATTGCCCACATGGAACGACTATGTGCTGGTCCACCATAAGCTAGTTCACTGCATAAGTGAACCAACAAGTGTACCATTACATTGAAGAAAGCCTGCGTAAATATAGTCTCAAATTGACAAAGTATTTCCACAATTTCTTGTTGCAGCCTATTGATGTCGCTTAAGTCGATTACCTTGCTCCAAACACTTCTCGAAAAGGCTCCCAATCTAATTAAAGGAACTGCTACCACAGGCTTGAGTGATTTTTTAACAGCAAATTGCAATAAATAGTGCAACACAAAATGTGCATCATGACTCTTGTATCCAGAGGCTTTCATTTCCTTGGTGGGCACAAACCGAGCAATATTAGATGCACTACCATATGCCCCAGCTCAATTTGAACATTGAACCTTTTCTTATCGAATCTCCACTTGCGTCCTGGATCAAGCAATTTCCTATGGTTCATGTAGCACACTTTTTTACTATGTTTTAGGTACGTTGAAGAAGTCTCGTAATTACATACAGGACACCCTAAATACCTCTACGTGCTCTAACCGGATAACATTGCGTATCCGGGAAAGTCACTAATCGTCCATAAAACTGATGCACGTAAGACAAATGTTTGATCAGTAGAAGCTTCATATGTTTCAACACCTTCATCCCACAACTCTTTCAACTCAGCTAGTAGTGGTTGCATGTACACGTCAATGCTATTCTTCGGGGATTCTGGACCTGATATAAGCGTTGAGAGTATAAGGTTTTTTGGCTTCATACACAACCAAGGAGGAAGGTTGTAATTTACAAGAACTATTGGCCAGGTACTATGATTAATATTCATCGAACTAAAAGGATTGAATCCATCCGATGCTACACCTAGTCTGATGTTCCTATATTCTGACGAGAAATGGGGATAAAGTGCATCCATGTTCTTCCAAGCCTCTGCATCAGTAGGATGCCGAAGTTTCCCATCCGTTTTACGTCCAAGTGCATGCCATGACATAAGTTTTGAATAGTCTTTGCACATAAACAATCTCTGCAGCCTTAGTCTTAGTGGAAAATAGCGCATCACATTTGCCGCGACTTTATGAGGCACCTTCTCAGTTTCATTGTCGTTCGTGCTTGTCTTCGAAACTGCAACCCACCTAGACAGACCACATGTTTTACATTCTTCATCCTTCTCATTTTCACCCCAATAAAGCATACAACTGTTGGGACACGCGTGTATCTTTTTATAATCGAGACCCAAATCTCTAATTATACTCTTAGCAGCGTTGAAAGACAGGGGAATATCTGCCGCGGGAAAAGCTTCTTTGATTAATTCTATTATATCCCCAAACCCCGATTCCGTAATTCCATGAACACACTTCAAGCAATAAAGTCGGACAATAAAACTTAATCTAGAAAAATTTGTACAGCCTTGATATAAGGGAAACTTTCCCTCTTCTAGATGGCTATAAAATTTCTTAGCATCAGAGTTTGGTCCATTACTAGTTACTACGATGCAACATTTCTTCTAGATTATCACCAAATTCTATATTATTTTCTAAGTCTATAGCCTCGTCATTACATTCATAATCAGGGACACGATATTGTGAAACTTCTACAATCTAGTTTGCATACAGTGAAAGAGGACCACTGCATATGAGATTATCATAGACAATATCTCGATGTTTCCACTTGATGTTCTTACAGTTTCTACAAGGGCTTAACATTTCTTCACCTACAGCCACTTTGGGAAATGTATTTTTTATAAACTCTTTGATCCCTTTTATATAATCCTGACTGTACTTTGAAAGTTTATCCAAAGATCATTACTGTCATCCATCACTACAGTTACAACAATTCAAACTGTTAATGGACAGTTGCTAATGAAATGAGGTGAGAGCTCACCAGACAGGAAATTATCTGATAGACCTAGTTTAATTAGACATCTGTTTAAGATTTGAAAAGG
This sequence comes from Daucus carota subsp. sativus, assembly GCF_001625215.2. Classification (NCBI taxonomy): domain Eukaryota; kingdom Viridiplantae; phylum Streptophyta; class Magnoliopsida; order Apiales; family Apiaceae; genus Daucus; species Daucus carota. The sequence continues at coordinate 1,966,963 of NC_030382.2, read as the reverse complement.
ACAAAGGTCCAGTTAGCAAATTCACAGCAAGAGCCAAGAAGGTGAGCTTGGTACACGATCTCGGGAGGTATACTAGAGTTTAAATAATTCTTCCTAGTAACTTTTCAATCACATGTACTCATATATAATCACCAAATGCTTCCTCTATAATATACATATATATAGTACTACTACTATACAGATTCTTGATTAATAATGAGTTTATAAATCAATTTCTCAATGATGAAGATGCAGTGCACAAAAACACAATAAATAAATAAAAATGATGAATATGCAGTGCATACAAACACACAAAATAAAAGAAAACATCACAACACAGTACTAAATCAAAACAGAGTACTGGAACAAAGCAAAAGAAAATACAAAATGAAAAATGAATCAGCCCAATATTTTAATGAATAATGAAAGCATACAAACAAAATCAGCCCTAATATTTTAATTAGAATATACAAACAAACATAAAATGAAAACATACAAACAAACATAAAATCATACAAACAGAGTAATAATTTTAATGAAAAATGAAAACATAAAAAAAGAAACCTAAAATCATACACAATATCAGCCTTAATATTTTAATTAGAATGCACCTTAAATCAATTTGAAGCCCTAGCTCGAAGCCCTAACTTGAAGCCCTAACTCGAAGCCCTAACTTGAAAAACACCTGAAATGAAGACATAGAGATAGAGATTAGAGAAACAAAATCAATTGCATAACATAAACATAAACAAAATCAAATCGACTGAAACCCCATTTTGAAGAAGCGAATTTGATTGAGCCCTGATATGAGTAAATCGATTGAGCCCCGGTTTACATACTAGAGATTGAGCTCAGAGAGTGAAAGCGAAAGTTACTGTTGCTCGCGTCCTGGTCACGTGCAAGTTTTTATTTTCTTTTTCTTTATTATATTTTATTAAAACACGCTTTTCATTTCTGCTTTGCCATGTTTCTGGTGCGGCCGATTTCGATCCTCCTGTCCAGTATTTATTAACCGCTTTATATTTATTTTAGTCTCATTTAGTTATATTTTATTTTCTAGGTAATGTGTTGTGATTTAGTTAATATCTAAATTAGATGGTAAAGTAGTGATAGTCTCGTTAGCTTATATCTAAATTTATAAATAGTTTTTAAATTCTTAATTATTAATTAGTAAAATTAGAAAATCCCTCTCAAAATTAATTTGGTCATCATCTTCACCTCCTCCTGCTGGAAGCTTTCAACTAGATCCTACATGCCATAAACTTTTTATGCAATTAGGACTAGAAAGAGATGATGCTATTAAAAAGATGAAAGCTGCCAATCTTAAAATTAATACGTTAGTCTTAGAAATTCATGCTTATAAGATGAATAAGATAAAAGTATTAAAACCTAAAATTGAACAACTGACTATGGATTTAGGATTACAATGTGCCAAAGTCAGAGTTCTAGAGAAAGGTGAGATTGCTTTAAGACTTCAGCTAGACGCAGAGAAAGTGAAATGTAAAGCCTTTAAGGATGCCTCCAGTATAGTCAAAGAGCTTAATGATAAACAAGAGATCAAGAGAACTGTTGGAATAGGTTTTGACTATAACAAATCTGTAGGTAAGGCTAGTAACATTACTCCCTTTAAGAAGAGTGCTGAGGAGAGGGGGATTCCTTTTGTTTTGAAAGATTCCCCTCAATCATTGTTCAAATCCTCAGAAGTTGAACCTCTGTTAGAAACTCCTGTTTTCATTAGATATGAACTTAAACAGGAAGACCTTAAAATGGAAGAGATTAATGAAAATAGAGATGAGATCCTGACATCACTGAAAACAATCAAAGTGAAAGGCAATGTTAGGTTGCCTAAAGCTGGTTTAGGTGTCAACTCTGAGAGAACTAAATTCAACAAGCCTAATAACTTTGTGAATAGTAAGAACAGAGATAATAGATGTCATTCCACTGGGAACTTTAAATCTGTTAACAAGGTTAGAGTAGAATCTATTGATGTTCCTACTACTATGACTGATATGCCTGTTGCTCCTGTTTTTGATGCATGTCATAAATGTTGTGGTGTTGATAACTGTATGCTTTGTGCTTTCAATACTATGTCTGCTTATTTTAGAAATTTGCATGCTAAAAATGAAAACACATCACCTAGACAATACACAAACAATAAGCATGCTAGATCAAAGACTGCTAGTCCTCCTCGTGTTAGGAAGGAGACTTATGTTCCAAAGCCTAAAACCAAGGTTTACAAGGCTGTTGTTAAGGAAGTAAGTTCAGTCAAGAGTGAGCCAAATATCAGTCCAAGAGGCTCTGTTGTATTACCTGATAGAAATAAATTCTTTAAGTTTGCTGGACCCAATCAAGTGTGGGTCCCAAAGAAGGTTTAATCAAGTTGTCTTTTGCAGGGTGCCAGTGGAGTTGTTCGTGTTGCTTGGGTGCTTGACAGTGGAGCATCAATGCACATGACTGGCACAAGATCCCTGCTGAAAGACATAAGAGAAGCAACTGGTCCGTCAGTTACTTTTTCTGATAATAGCAAAGGTCGTACTGTTAGATATGGCAAGTACAAAGTTGGAAGGGTCATCATAGAGGATATTGCTATAGTTGAAGGACTTCAACATAATCTCCTGAGTGTCAGTCAGTTTTGTGACAAAGGATATTATGTTCACTTTGAAAAGGAGATATGTATCATCAAACATATCAAGGATAAGTGTCCTTCACTATGTGGCATAAGGAAAGGCAACATATACGTAGCTGATTTGTCTTCAGGACCAGGAAATGCAGTTCACTGTTTCTACGCAAAGGCGTCTGCTGAAGATAGTTGGTTATGGCATAAGAAGCTCTCACACCTCAACTTTAAAACTATGAACTCTCTAGTTAAAAGAGATCTAGTGAGAGGTTTGCTTTCCCTGGAATTCTCAACTGATGACCTCTGTGAAGCTTGTCAGAAAGGAAAAGCAAAGAGAGCATCTCACAAAGGCAAAACCATCAATGCCATTACAGATCCACTCCATTTACTGCATATGGATTTGCTTGGCCCCGTGAATGTTACATCTATTGATGGAGGAAGATATGCCTTGGTCATTGTGGATGACTTCCCGAAATTTACTTGGGTTTACTTCCTTACTTCTAAGGATGAAACTCCGTTGACAGTGATTGATCATATAAAGCAAGTTGAATTGGATAAGGGTGTGCCAGTGAAACCAATAAGGTTAGATAATGGCACAGAATTCAAGAATCAAACTCTAATCAACTTTTACTCTAAAAAGGGAATTAGAAGGCAGTATTCAGCACCAAGGACTCCTCAGCAGAATGGAGTCGTCGAAAGAAAGAATCGTACATTGATTGAAGCTGCAAGGACAATGATTGCTGAAGCAAAGCATCCTTTGTACTTTTGGGCTGAAGCTGTGACTACTGCCTGTTATACCCAGAATCGAACTTTGATCAACAAGGATCATATGAAAACTCCATTTCATCTGTATAACAACAAGAAACCATATGTCAAACATCTTCATGTCTTTGGAGCCAAGTGCTATGTTCTCAAGGATGGTGAAGAGAACTTGAACAAGTTTGAGCGAAAGGCATCTGAAGCAATTTTTGTTGGTTATACTAATAATGCTTATAGAGTTTTTGTAATTGATTCTCTGTCAGTGAAAGTTAGTGTCAATGTAACATTTGATGACACTAAACTCCCAAGTTTACAATCTACTAATCAATCTGAGTCTCTGAAGTTTGACAACTATCCAGATTCTGATTCAGATCATGATGTGCCACCTGAGGTTGCAACAGGTGATGACAACAATGATGATAATGATCCAGGCAATGTTGGAGGAAATGGCAATAATGCTGGAGATTCCACTGATGCTGGTGGTGGATCAACAGGTCAACCTGGCAGCAACTCAGGGGGAGCTAGTGGATCAACTAGTCATACACATTAGCTTACTCACAATACAGCTGAATCATAAAGGACACAACTCCCAAGGGAAATGATTTGGAGCAGAGATCATCCCTTTGATCTTATCATTGGTGATCCTGATGTTGGTGTAAGGACTAGGAGTGCTACGACAAATGAATGTCTATTCTCTGGTTTTCTATCACAAGTAGAACCAGAGAAAGTAGATGAAGCACTTGCTGATCCTGATTGGGTTCTTGCCATGCAAGAAGAACTCAATCAATTTGAGAGACAAGAAGTCTGGGCCCTGGTTCCAAGGCCAAAAAGAAAGTCTACAATTGGAACTAGATGGGTCTTCCGTAACAAGTTAGATGGTGATGGCATTGTTGTGAGAAACAAAGCCAGACTGGTCGCAAAGGGTTATTCTCAAGAAGAAGGAATTGATTATGATGAAACCTATGCTCCAGTTGCTCGTCTTGAAGCCATCAGAATATTCCTTGCATTTGCTGCACATTCCAACTTCAAAGCTTATCAGATGGATGTGAAGAGTGCATTTCTGAATGGAAAGCTAGAAGAAGAAGTATATCTGGAACAACCCCTAGCTTTGAAAATCCAAAATTTGCTGATTTTGTTTACTTCCTATTCAAAGCTGTCTATGGGCTCAAGCAGTCACCAATTACATGGTATGACACTCTCTCTAAGTTTTTAATTGAAAACAATTTCACTAGAGGTGTCGTAGACAAAACTCTCTTTTGCAAATTACATGATAATAATATGATATTTGTTCAAATATATGTTGATGATATTATATTTGGTTCTACTAACGATAACTTGTGCAAGAGATTTGCTAAGTTAATGCAGAGCAATTATGAAATGAGTATGATGGGTGAGCTATCATACTTTCTTGGTCTTCAAGTAAGCCAAAAGGATGATGGCATCTTCATTTGCCAGTCAAAGTATATCAGAGATCTTCTGCGAAAGTACAATCTGGAAGACTCTTCTCCGGCAAAGAGACCCATGGCCACTGCCACAAAGCTTGACCAGGATAAATCTGGTAAGAAAGTTGATATTTCAAGCTATCGAGGTATGATTGGCTCTTTACTCTATCTCACTGCTAGTACACCAGATATTATGTTTGCAACATGTTTGTGTGCTAGGTTCCAAGCTGATCCTACAGAATCACATCTTATAGCCGTCAAAAGAATCTTTAGATATCTTAAGGGTACACCTGGTTTAGGTATTTGGTACCCTAAGAATACTGGTTTTGACTTAACCGGCTATACAGATTCTGATTATGTAGAATGCAGGATTGATAGGAAAAGTACGTCTGGAAGCTGTCAATTTCTAGGACGTCGGTTGGTTTCCTGGTATAGCAAGAAGTAGCACTCCGTGTCTACTTCTACTGTTTAAGCTGACTATAGAGCTGCTGGAAGCTGCTGTGCTCAGATACTGTGGATCAGAAACCAATTGAATAATTATGGTATTTCTGTCGACAAAATTCCAATATTTTGTGACAACACAAGTGCCATAGCCATTTCCAACAATCCGGTTCAACATTCCAGAATCAAGCACATAGATATCAGGTATCATTTTATTCGAGAACATGTCATGAATGGTACAGTGGTGTTACATTTTGTACCCACGACTGATCAAATTGCTGACATCTTCACTAAACCACTTGATGAATCCACTTTCTCTAAGTTGGTTTGTGAGCTAGGGATGTTAAATATGACATGATTCTCTTTGTATATAATTTTAATATGCTTTATATATTTTTCTATAATTTTGTGAATTTTCTGTGTAATTATAGGCATTTTATTACATTTTATATGATTGTCTGTATATTATTTGATAATTATCTGTGTAATTATACATGTTTATATGTTTACCTGTAATTTTCTAAATGCCTGCTTACTCCCCTGTATTCTTCTCTAAGTATTTAGATAATTATTTGTATTTATTTTGTATTTTTCAAAATTAATTAAGCATAAATATTTGAATTTAAGTTAATTCATTTTTATAAATTAAAGTTAAGTTCATAAGTATTTATATTTAATTAAAGTTGAATTTTACAAAATATATGTGTATTATATAATATTGTTCTTATATTATATTTTTGATTTAATGTGCAAAACATTTTATCTTTAAAAATAAATCAAAAATCATGATTTTATAATAGTTTATTTGTTTTTCTGTTGGAAAACTCGGCAAGACAATCTAAATAATTTTCTTACCGAGCTTTTTCAAAGTTTTTTTTATTTATTTTAAATCGGTAAGACAATATATCAGTTTGTCTTACCGCATTTCTTTTTCTTTTTATTTTTATTTACACGGCAAGACAATTTCTCAAATTGTCTTACCGTGTTTCATATGTCTTCTCGCATACGCTTCGTTGGGACGGCAAGACAATCAAGTCGATTGTCTTACCGTGTTTTTGAGACGGCAAGACAATCGATCAGATTGTCTTACCGTGTTTAAAAACTCCCCAAGACAATATAAGACATTGTCTTGTCTTATTTCACTTCATCTTCTTCAACTATCGATACACACAGCCATATACACGCACTAGGCTTTCGATTTTTCAAGTCTTTCGCACAAAACTTGCCGATTCTTGCGTAGTTTTTCAAGTTTTAAGATTATAAACTTGCTGGTTTGGTTCATTTGCCCTAAATCAAACGAAGCTCTGCCAATTTTTCGACTTAAAACTCGTGATTCTTGATCCGTTTTGCTACGATTTGGGACTTAATCGAACTGCTTGTGTGCATTCGAACTAATTTGAAGCCATTTCAGACGTTGTAATCTCGTTTTTGGTGTTGGATTTTAACACCCTCATTTGTGATTGTTGGGCATTTCAAATTTTTGGGGATTAGTTGATGACATTTCGAGTAATTTCGAATTTCTGGAGATATTTGGGCCTCGAACTAATTTTGTGAAACCCTTGCATTGGATTGATCTTGATTTTTGCAACCCTTAAAATTAATTAAATTTTAATTCAGAATTATTCAATATTTCGAATTATTAATTAATTAATTAATCGTTAAATTAATTATTACGTGAAATTTGCGAGACATTTGAGAATTATCTTTTCATTTGAAAAATTCTCGCTTAATTCACCTTTTAATTAACAGACATGGTTGGAAAATTCAAAATTATGGAGACGAACTACAATGGATACCAAGACCCCGAAGCTGTTGCTGCCCGATTCAGACCCTGGGTCAAATTTCTGAATGAACAATGCCTGGCTAGTACTGCTATCACTACTTCAGCAGATTTACAAATTCAACCGTTGTATGATTTCTACTCCACTGCTCTGAATACATCCCTGGTGGACAATCACAAAATTACGGGAGATATAAGGGTATGAGATGTTAATGGACGCCGGACGATCACTAATACTTCTGATGATGTGAATCGTGTTTTGGGATTCCCCCGAGCAAACTTTGTTGATGCTCCTGAAGAACCTGAGTTGATGCAGTTCTTCGAGACTATTCAATATCAAGGGGAACTTCATTTGTCCAAGATGACTAAAGGGAAACTGAAGCAAGAATGGAAGATTTTCTTCGACATGCTTGCAAAGGTGTTCTCTCCCACTGACAGGAGGATTTTTCACAACATATCCAATATACTGCAAGTATTTGGAGTATGTATTGCTTTCAATCGTCCAATTTATTTTGGGAAAATCATTCTGAAGGAGATTCTGAGAAAGATGGGACCACTTGGGAGTCGGAATGTGGAAACTAATAAAAAAGTTGAATGTTTTTATTAACGACTCCCTATGTTGCTTTTGAATGATAAGATGACGGAGACTGACAAGAACTTCTACTTCAATTGAAAGAGTCAATGTCAAACAGACAAGCCTCAAGCTGATCAACAAGCTTGCTAAAGGCACAAAGTACAACGAGGTTCCACTCATTGTCACTCCATTTATGTCGGAAAGGTTCAATGCTCAAATTGTTCCTTATCAAGTTCAAGTGGCTCTACAACAACAACATCAGCAACAACAGCAACAAGACCAGCATCTACAACTACAACTTCAACAACCACCTCAACATCAAGCTCAATCACAACCATCACCACATCACACCCCTGAACCATCACCTGCTCAGTTACCTATCCCCCAACAACAATATCCACCATTTGACGATGAGCCCCTGCCATTTAATTTCTTCGAAGCTCAACCATCTTCATCTGCACCCACACAACCTACCACTCAAACACAATACTCTCCACCAATTCAATCAACCTCACAACCACTGCCATCAGATTCAGCTATCAACCCTAATCTTCAGGCCTTCAGAGATGACTTACAGGTAGCTCAGGTCTGATTTCTCATCTAACTTTAATGTTGATATATCTAATTATGGTTGTAACTTTGACTTGTTTTGCCAGCCTGCCAGCTATGAACCTGACAACACACAGGTTCATAACCAAGCTGATGATTCATTGCAACAAACTATCTCTTCTCCAAACACTTCAATCAACACTACTTTGCAACCAACTAGGAAAGTTGCCAGGAAACGGAGTTTGAGTAATTTGATGAGTCAACCCGCAGCTCTGTCTTCTCAAAAGAAACAAAGAATAGAAGCCTCGGAGACAACTGCAGCCACATCCTCGCCTTCCCAAAAAGGCTTGGATTCTGATATGGCAATACAGTCTCTGGATTCATTCTCTCAACAGAATGAAGCCATTGAAGTTGACCGTCCAGCCACGGTATCCTGTACAGAGTCTAGCACTGCTCTAGCACTCACGCTAGTGCAACATCAACCCAGTACACAGGTTACTACACTTTCTGATAGCACAGTTTTTCAAAATAAAGTTACTATGTATGAAAACTTTGTTGATCACTCTTTCTTTCGTGATCAGGAACTGCTTGGCAATATGCAAGTAGATTTGCCATCACTGGCTTCCAGAAGACAGTTTGTTCCTCCACTACCTTTGAACCCATTTCAGGGAACATTGGTAGTATATACATGTACTGCTGGAGGTCTGAGTGAATCGAGTGATGAAAGGCAAACACCGAGTGATACACATGCACGTGAGGCTAGTGAAACAGCTCTGAGTGTACGTGAGGTGAGTGCCCACACTGACCTGGCTCTGTTTGAGGAAAGAATGTCACGGTTACAAGCTGAACTTGCAAGAATGATCATTGAGAATGAAAGACTGAAAGGTGCACAACTTGTCACCTTAGAGAAGAAAGTGGAGGAGGAGCCATCCAGTTCTTACAGGGATGAGCTCAAAGGTGATATCCATAGTTTGGCTGTCGAGATGAGATCCACCCATGAGCTTTATATGGCTAAATTTGATGAAATCGATAGCAAACTGGATCAACTTCTCAGGAACTCCAAGTTTGATGATCCAACCTCCAGAGAGGATCCCTCAACTAACGGGGAGAATAGAGACAAGGGAGGAGAAGACAAAGGGAACAACTCCAATCAAAGCAACTAGGGGAACACTAACACCAATACTTCTGATTTTGCACCTGGCATAGAAACTGAAAAGTCTAAAGGCAAGCAACCCATGCATCAACAGGAAGACAATTATGATGCCTTTCCTAAAGAAATGGATGATGATGATGTGTTTGATGCCACTTACTGCCAGAATCACGAAGATGGTGCATTTGATGAAGCCTATCTGTTCCAGACTGAGGAGGAGGCTGTGGATCTTGAACATGAAGAGCTTGTGAGAAAGTTTAAGCTGGAGAATGAAGCTAGAAAGAGAAAGCTCAGAGACTTTCAAAAGCTTCTGGAGGACAAGCTGATAACTGAAGAGGAAATCAAGAAGGAAAAACAGAAGATCTATGATGCTGCCTATGTGCAGAAGAATCTTGATGTTAAGCATAAAGTTGGTAAGAGTTGGGACATTGCACGCAGAATTTTCAATGGACCTCAGAGGGAACCCTTCGATAACAGGAAGTTCATGTCTCTAATCTATGACCTAAGGGAGGTAAACCCTGATGAGGATTTATTTATGCATGCCCTATCTGTTGAACTGTGGTACATAACTGTGGCTGTCAGGAACTTATTGGATGAATGGGAGCTCATCATATACACAAAGAGAAACGGAACATTCAGACTCTCAGTTGAATTTCTAAAGTCATTCACTGTGACTGAGCTCTGGGTGCTTCGTAACAAAGTCAAACGAAGCACTAATTTGAATGAACTACTTCGAGACAAGCTGATAAAACATGCTGAATTCAATAGTCCTCATATTGTCAAAAAACCCTATTGTCTAAAGTTCATCAATGACGACGTCATAAATACCTTGTATCTGAATGATGAGTCCTTCCCAAAGTACCCTGTGAACCAACTGATCCTTGCATCTACTCTCCTGAGAACCAAGGGATTCGCTTCTAAAGAGAAGGCTGATGCTGATAGTGTTATAGTTGACTACTGTCTTCGGAATGGTATTTCTAAATACACAAGGAAGATGAAAAAAGTCACGAAGACTCAGCCTGCTGACTTTAAGGAGGACCCGGTGGATCTAGAAGTAATGCACCAACTGGCTCTGGGTAACTAAAGGAAGAAACATGGTGAAGCCACTACTGCAGAAAAGCCATCCAGGGAAGAACCTTCAACTCCTGTCCTTCACAGCTCAGATACTGAGGAAGGAGAAGTTGATCTATAGATTATAGGGTATTGTAATATATGTTCCAAAGGAACACCCCTTTTGTAATCTATCTTTTTAATGTTTGAATCTGGTGAATGTTTAATGAATACCAGAAACTTTTGCTATTTAACTTTCCATGTTTAATCCTTTGTCTTATCAGTTAGTTGAGTTATCCTCTCGATAATTTGCATGTTATTTTAACAAACAAATAGGGGGATATTGAAAGGCATATGTTAAGCCTATTTGTATTTAAGAGTATCAACTCAACTCTAATAAGAAAGCAAGTAAATAGCAAGTACTGTTATCCGGAATCCGTACGAAGAACGTCAAATGATTTATTGAAGATTTTATGTCAGAAGAATTTCAGGATGCTGCTGTAAACCACTGGAAGAAGTTCATTAATATGATCAAGCCTCAGTGTACAAATAATCTTTTGTAGCACATCCAGAAGATCAGAAGGTATAAAGTTTCAATACTTTATTTATTCAGAAGATTCCATTATTGTGTCTACAAATGAAGAAGAACTCAGAAGATGAAGAATCGACGAACAAGCCACAGCTCAATTATTTAAATGACAAGGAATATTTAATTGAGCTAGTTACAGATGAACCAGACAGTACATTTGTGTATCAGCTTATCATATTAAATATTCTACGTCAAAAGAAGGTGGCCGTTCAATCAAGTCGAAGATCTTAATCGTTTACAGAAGACTGAAGACTCTGTGGAAGAAGAAAAGGGATAATTGATTATCTAATTATTTAATTCACTTCTCAAAATAATTATATAGGATGTGTAATTTATTTATTAAATTAATTCTATCTCGAATTAATTTAATTTATGAATTTATGCGATTAATAAAATTAATTGGATATTAATTGGTTAATTAATTAATGGATTTAAAAGTTTGTCTTGTTGGATCAAAAGGAAAGACAATCTAAATGATTGTCTTATGAAACAACAAGGTAAGACAATCCAAGGGATTGTCTTACCGTGTCATTTACCTCTTCCAACACACGGTAAGACAATCTCAGTGATTGTCTTACCGTCCCTCATTGTCTTGTCTCGGGTGGCTTCCAAGACAATCTTCAAGATTGTCTCGCCGAATGGCTTGTAAGACAATCTTGAAGATTGTCTTACCGTGTCCTAAACATTGTCTTACCGTGCCCTGAGATTGTCTTACCGCCTGGGATTGTCTTATTAGGCTATAGACAATCTCCCAGATTGTCTTACCTTGTGTTTTTCAGCAAGACAAAGTGCCTAATTGTCTTTGCCATCTTTGCATTGTCTTGCCTACCTTTGTCTTGCCTTGTTCTTGGATTTTGCCTATAAATATGGCCATCCAACTTCATTTGTAAGTGTTCATTGCATTTGTAAAGCTTTCAAGTTGTGCTAAACTTGCTATTCGTTAAATCCACAGTTTACTGTGCTTTGATCATTCGGTTGTTTTATTCCGCTAAGTTAGAATACTTTCTGTCAAATTTATTCTATAAACTAGTGGACTTTAAAACGAACCATATTAATTATATAACAACTTAAAACATTGTTATATTAATTAATTAAAATCTGATTAACATATTTATATTCAATCAGATTATTTCGCCGCGATTATTTTTAAGTGACGATTGTATTCAACCCCCCCCCCCCCCCTTCTACAATCATTCCAGGACCTAACACATGTGGGCAAGACAAAATGAAACAAGGTAGGACAATTTAAAATTGCCTACCAAGAACCAAGAACCAGTAAGACAAATGAATCAATTGCCTTGGCAGATCGTCCAATCTTCGGTAGGACAATTATTCATATTGTCTTGCAGCCACAATCAAACAACCTTCGGTAGGACAAATCATAGATTTGTCTTGCTGAGTCCTTGAACATCTCGATAGGACAATTAGCAACATTGTCTTCTTATTGTTTTGTATATCTCAGCAGGACAAACTAAGCGTTTGTCTTGCTGGGATTTTGAGTGAAGGTGCTTTAAATTCGGTAAGACAAATCTTTGGTTTGTCTTGCCGATTGATTGGTGAGATTAAAATGATATTTTGTAATAAATATTAAAATAGAAATCATTCACTTAATTAAGTTAATTATATAAATTCATAAATTAAGTTAACTCGAGAGAGAATGTACTTAATAAATAAATTACACAATTAATATAATTATTTGACAAGTGAAATGATAAACTATAAAATATTTAATCACCAATCCTTCAGTAGAAGAGCTTCCGGTGTTCTTTAAACTTTAACAATCTTCGTCTTGAATTGTCGATCGACTGAACTACCACTTTTTTTTGACGTCGAATATTTAATTTGAGTAGCTGATACACAGATGTACTGTCTGGTTTATTTGTATCTAGTTAAATCAAATATTCTTTATCAAATAAACAATAGAGATTTGGCTTGTTCGTCAAGTCTTCATCTTGTAAGTTCTTCTTCGTAAAATGAAACACTACGCCATATATGGCCTACCGCAATGGTATGAACGCGAGTGTTGCAAAATTATGTTGCATTAGAGACACTAATCGACACCTATCGCAACGATAAACATTCATGTCTATTTGATGTTGCAATAGCCAAAATTATGTGTTGCAAAGAGTATTAGTAAAATAATTATTTGTAATACTAAAATTTGCACAAAATAAAGCTAAAATACATTCAAATGATTAATTAATAAAATAGAATATATTAAACATGAATAAACATAATTTTGGAATACAATATTATTTTTATGTCATCTCTTTAAAATAATTAAATAACAAAATATGAACCTAATTAATTATGTATAAAAAAATAACACCGTAACTGAAGTATATCATTAAAATTATAAAATATATAAAATATTTATATATTTAACAATTAAGAAATTGAAAATAAAATGAATTATTAAAACAAAAAATAAACAAAAAATATTTTTGGGGGCGTGCTAAAAATATGAGCGGCAAACTTCCCGCTTCACATTTGAGTCAGAGACTCAGACATATTCACATTTCACTCAACAAACACTCACCTCACTCTCTACACTCACCTAACCTCACCTCACCTCTCTTGCTAAACCTCTCTGCTCATCCTCATCTCCTCTCACCTCCCTGCTGAAACGCACCGTCGATTAGAAAAAATCGGGGAACCTCTCCCCTCATACTCACCTCTCAATCGAATAAAGTTTTGTTTCAGGTCTTCAATTAGGGATTTTATTGAGAGGTTCTTTATTCCGCGAAATCAGGGCTTCTGATTTATAGTTTCATTAAATTTGTTTACGAGTTTCTTCGTTTTTATCACTAAAATATTTTTAATTTTGTGTCGTTATTTTTCTCAGGGCTTCGATTGAATTGGGAATTGGGGCTTCTGAAACTAGGGCTTCAACAGCTTTTCACTTTAATTGGGGTTTCGATCTGCTTAGATTTGTGGTCATCCTTTGCTTTTCACTTTAAATACACATGCTTTGTTTTAGATTTTATGTGTAAATGCATTGTCTATCTTTGTTTTGATTTGTGGTCGTATGTTATGTTACACATCTCTCTGTCTCCCTCTCTCTCCTTCTCTCTCTGTGTGTGTCTCTGTCTCCCCTCTGTCTCTCCCTCCCTCTCTCTTAACTCTAATGGGAACATTCTGATTTTATAGTTTGTCTTGAATGTTGTAATTTTTTATAGGCATTTGACTTGTTGAGTTGATTTGTTCAGGAATCAGTATAATGTTGCACGTAGTTTTTCTAGAAAGCACTGGTTCTTTTTTTGTTGTATATATCTGCCATATGATTTGAACTCTCTGTTTACAGAGCCGGCATCGTTCTTCCCCTGATGTTGTAAACTTGTATTGTATTATTGTTCTTCCCCTGACTTGATAATTATTAGTAGTAAAGATTTACTATGTAAGAAGTTGTTTTCTGGCTAAATATGATGTTAATAATTAAGCTTTTGAGACCCTAGTGAAGCTAAAGCCAGGAAGGAGTCAGATTAGTTTGCCTACTGCTCTCGTGGGGTTGAGGTAATCATCTTATACTATATTTATCATGTAAAATGCCCCTCTAATTCCTATATTGCTCAATGTAACACAACTTTATTTGTTTATACAGAATTATAGGGTATTTTTGATAACTACAGAGCTGGAGTATGTGCTTTTGATAAAAAGTACTCCTAAACCTAATAAAATCCATCAAAATACCGAGTTTTCTTCTGTATACATTTAACCTTTGTGTCTTTTGAATGAATTTCTAGCCGCCTTCCTGTTCTATGAGTAATATGCGATTATTGATTAATCAGAAGGTTTTGTTTAGTATTTTAAATGAAGTCCTTATACAAATTGATTGTCTAGCTCATTTGTATAGTTAAATGTGATAATACTCAGTAAGCAATGCAGCATACGAGACTTTAATTTTTGAAACCCCTGTCTTTGCTAATGTGAAGTATGTTAAAGTTACAGTGTGATTTACTCGAGTATCTCTCTATAGTGAATATCTGACTCTCTTCACTTGTGTCATTGATTGTGTTTACGCGCAAGTAAAAACGACCTGGGCTTTCTAAAATATTTGTTCCAAGTATATTGATTGTGATATTAATTAAGTATTTATATTAATTGCTTTTGTTTCTCCATCCAGCAAAATATACAAATTTTTTTTTGATGCTGCGGTCCATGCTGTTAATGAAGATTATGTGGAAATGGCTCAAGGATTTCACTAGGCTTGGGTTTCTTGCTAGTGGAACAGATGACTCCTATCGTCACAGCTTTGGAATCACATATCCTGCACTTCATTTACGTATGGAGAAGGGTGTATTTTAGAGAAAAGGCTAGAGAGCACAGGCTAATTGTTGTTACTTTTAGTTGGTTTTGAATTGTTAGGTAATTTGATTTGGTTGGATTTGTTATGAAATTTGTAAGAAAGAATAGTTTATTGGAATGTTTAATATTTAAAGAGCATATTTTAAATTTCTTTTATAAATTTGTTGCAAACATGGGACTACAAAATAGGTGTCCAAACATGGGACTAACATGTGGGACCCACATGTGGGATCCACGTGGACTCAAAAAGTGGGACCTACAAGTGTGACCCACATGTGGGTCCCCCTTTTTCTTTTCAAATCAAAAGGTGTAATGTAACATAATATATTTGTTGCTATAGGATAGTCAGATGTTGCAATAGAACGTCTATTGTAACATAAAAAGCCGTGTTGCAGTAGGTTACCTAAATGTTGCAATAGAAGCCTAAGGCAGCATGCAAAAGTGCAACTTAAATTTTATGTTGCAATAGCCCTTTTTCGGGCTATGGCAACATATTTTGGGGTTATGGCATCATTTTTTTGATGTTGTCGTAGGCCATATATGGCGTAGTGAAATCTTCTGAAAAAAATAAAGTATAGAAACTTTATATCTTCTGAACTCCTGGACGTGCCACAAAAGATTATTTGTTCACTGAGGCTTGAACATATTAATGAACTTCTTTCAGTGGTGTGCAGCAGCATCCTGGAATTCTTATGACATATAATTCCCATAAGTCATTTGACGTTCTTCGTATGAATTCTGATAACTTGCTATTTACTAAGCTGTCTTATCTGAGTTGAGTTGTACGTCTTTAAATACAAATAGATTGAAGATATGCCTTTCAATCTCCCCCTATTTGTTTGTTAACATAACATGCAAATTTCATAGAGGATAACTCAACTAACAGATAAGACAAAGAATTAAACATGGGAATGCAAATAGCAAAAGTTTATGGCTTTACATTAAACAATAAACCATGATCATTGATAGATTACAAAAGGATGTTCTTTGAACATATTCTACAAATATCCTAATCAATCTATTCACTCAAAACGAGTGACTTCTCCTTCTTCAGCATCAGAACAGTGAATAATTGGAGTAGAAGGCTCATTCTGAGTAGGCTCTTCTGTTGCAGTGGATTATCCATGCTTCTTCCTTTCACGAGCCAAAGACAACTGGTATTGAACCTCTATATCCATAGGGTCTTTGATAAAAGTCTGATGGTTGAGTTGGCTTCACATACTTCATCTTCCTGAAGTAGTGGTATACATTCCTCCTTGTGCAGTAAGCCACAATCTCAGCATCATCATCAGCTTTGGCTTTCGAAGCGAAGCCCTTGGTACGCAGAATAGTAGATACAAGAACCATCTGATTGACATCATATTTGCGAAGATGTCGATGATGCAAGTAGAAGGTTCCAAACTTGATCTCATGAATGAACTTAACATAGTATGGGTTCCTGACGACTTGAGGGATGTTTTGAATGGCATGTTCCATAAGTCTATCACGAAGGAGTTCATTCAAGTTCGAACTGCGTCGTATCTTGTTACGAATCACCCGGGTTTCGGTAAGAGATAAAAACTTGAATAAATCAATTGAAACTCTGAGTATTCCGTTCCTCTGAGTAGAAAAGAAAATCTCTCAAATATCGAGGAGATTCTTGACACTAATAGTAATATATTCTAACTCAAGAGCAAGAGCACGCATGAACATATCCTGATTAGGGTTTGCCTCTCTGAGATCATATATAAAAGACTTGAACTTACCATCCTCAAAAGGTTCCCTTTGAGGTCCAGAAAAGATCTGCCTTGCAATATCCCAGCTTTCACCAACTTTCTGAGAAATATCTTCTTTCTTCTGCTTACAAGAAGCATCCCACAATTTCTGTTTCACCAGCTTGATATTCTCGTCAGTGATCTTATTCTCATCCACCAATCTCTGCAATTCTTGAAGCTTAGCCTTGCTAGCTTCATGTTCAGCTTTAAACTTTCTAACCCTTTCCAAGTGCTCAGGGTCAATAGGCTCTTCAACAGTGAATAAAAAGCTTTCATCAAAACGACCTTCTTCTTCAGATTCAAAGTAGGCAGCATCAAATGCATCATCATCAGTAACATCTTCAGGAATGTTATCATAATCTTGAATGGTGAAGATTTTCTTAGAATCAGGCATTTTGCCTTTTGACTTGTCATATTCTTCAGCAGCTTCAGAAGGTTCATTTCCACTTGCACCTTCTCCACCCTTATCACTATTAGCTTTGTTTTCTCTGTTTTCTCCACCCTTATCATCTCCATCTTTGTCTTTCTGATCTTTCTCCACCTTATTTAAGGGATCCTCTGGAGTTGACTGAGCTGTAGACTTTGAAATCTTCAAATGTTCAACAACTTGGGCCAATATTTGCTCCAAGATGTCAAGCTTTGACATATAGAGCTCATGATTCTTGTCAATCAGAGAGTATATACCCTTGACATGTTCGTTCATTTCCTCTCACAGTGAGGTAGAGGGATTATCAACAACGTTCTCTTATAGAGTAACAAGCTCTCCACTCTTGAACTTAGCATTTTCAGCAGCAAGTCTTTCACATTCAGCTCTGATAGCGACCATTTGTTCCTGTAACAGATCTGTGTTAGTGTGTGCACTCACCTCACGAACACTCAAAGAATGATCTCTATTATCACGTGCATGTGTTTCGCTCGGTGTTTTACTTTCTTCACTCGTGTGTGTCTGATAGTCACTAGTACCTGTATAAACTACTAAAGTTCCCTGTGATGGAACTATAGGTAGTGAAGGAACAAATTGTCCTTCGGATGCCTAGAAAGGCAGATGTACTTGCAAGCTGCCAAGTAGATCCTGATCCAAAAAGAAAGAGTGATCAGAAAAGTTTTCATATAACACATTTTGAAAATCTGTGCTCTCTCTAAGTGTAGAAACATAAGAATCAGGTTCAGTGTTTACTGGCGTGAGTGCTAGTTGTGTGCTTGACTCATTACAGGGTACTGCGGTAGGACGACCAATTTCAATAAACGCATTCTATTGAGAGAATGAATCTAGAGACTGTATATTTACCATTTCTGTATCCAAGTCCTTTTGGGAGGAAATGGATGCAGCTGCAGTTGTCTCCGGTTCTGTGACCCTTTGCTTCTTGTTTGGAGACAGAGCTGCGGGTTCTCGTAACAATGCACTCCCACTCCGTTTCCGAGCAACTTTTCTAACAACTGGTGTCATAGTGTTGGTTGATGTGTTTGATGAAGAATCAGTTGTTGAAAGAAGTGCATCAGCTGGGTTATGAACCTAAATGTTTTCAGGTTCATTGCTGGCAGGCTGGAAACCAAAACCAAGATCACAATCATAATCTAATGTATCAACCGTAAAACAATCTGAGAAGTTAGAAAGTACCTGAGCTACCTGTAAGTTGGTCTGAAAGTTCTGTAGCTCCATGTTGATAGCAGAATCAGATGGGAGGGGTTGGGAGGTAGATTGTGTTTGGGGAGTATATTGTGTGTGGATAGGTGAGTTAGTAGGTTCAGATTGTGAAGGTAATATGGATGACTCTTGAACGGGGAAGAAATTGTACTAAAGTGGTTCTCTTTCAGGTGGTGGTGAATGAGGATGTAGAGGTGATGGATGTTGTGATTGGTGAGGGGAGTTGTAAGGTGATTGGTGTGGTGATTGGTATGGTGAGTTGTAAGGAGGGTTGTAGGGAGAGTGATGTGAGGATTGGCGAGATGATTGATAATCTTGGAGGAGGAGGAGAGGTTGGATGTTGGGTTGAGGAGGTTGTTGCTGTTGTTCTTGTTGTTGCAGAGGTTGATTCTGTTGCTGTTGTTGTTGTTGACCAGGGGGCAGTTGCTGTATTGGTTGAGGAGGAGGAACCACTGGAAGTTGAACAAGTTGAAGTTGAGCATTGAACTGTTCCACCATGAATGGTATCACAACCAGAGGCACATTCTCATGTTTCTTTTTATTAACAAGCCTGGTCATCAACTTTGTACAAGTTCATAAGGTGGGAGCCACTGGGCAGTTGATGTAATTAAGCTTGTCTGCCTCATTCATTTTATCATTCAGATACAACATAAGGAATCTTGGATAATAGCATTCAACCTTTTCATTTTTTTGGATAGATCTGAGAGTGACTGGCCTCATCTTCTTTATGATTTCCTTGAGCACTATCTTCCCGAAATTGATTCGACGATTATAAACTGAACAGAACCCAAATATCTGTAGCATAGAAGATATATTGCCAAAGTTCTTCCTCGTAGTGGGAGCAAATACCTTAGCCAAGGTATCGAAGAACACATCCCACTCAGCTTTAAGTTTCCCTTTCGACATCATAGGAAGATATATTTGTCCTTGATAGTTGATTTCCTGAAAGAACGGAGTGATTTCAGCATCTGTAGGGACATCCTCAAAATTATCTCGTGGAAATCCTAGTATTCTATTCACATCATCAACAGTGATAACAACCCTCTTTCCATTAGGTAAATCTCCTATCAGCTTGTGATTGTCTAGAGTTGTAGAATTGACAGCGTTGGAGTAGAAGTCGTATAACGGTTGCACTTGAAGTGGTGTATCTACAGTAAGAGCAATGCTGATGAGGCATTCCTCGTTAAGAAACTTAATCCAACGTATGAATCTATCTGTGCACAGTTCTGGATTCAGGTATCCACAATAGTTCGTCTCAGGAATAACAAATTCTCTGGCCATTTTTATGATTAAAAATTGAATTAAGCGAGAATTTTTACAATAAAATGTTAATTCTCAAATTTCTCGCAAATTTCAACTAATAATTAATAATCAATTAATTAATTAATTAATAATTCAAATTATTAGAGAAAATCCAAATTAAAAGTTAATTAATTGTGAAATGGCACTAATTAAAATTCACTTCACTTAGCCAAACAAGCCCTTAGCTTTAAATCCCCAAATAACCAAATACTAGTTATCCGAACAGCCCCTCAAATCACAAAAGCCCCAATTACTATCACAAACCCTAAACTCTTTAACTCCACAATCGAACAACTCGAACCACCAATTACACAGGAATCCAGTAGCACATGCAATCACTTAATCACGAAAAGCAATCACAAACACAAGCAGATCGGACGAAATCAGTCGAAATTTTGGCAGAGGTTCGACTGATAAACGAAGAAAAACGAGTGACCAGCAAGCAATATAGCTTGAAATATCATACCAGCAAGTTTGAGAAATTTGAAAACGTGTTTGAGTGCAACGGACGGAGCTTGATCGCAGTTATGGATGTGTGTGTATCGATGGGTCACTACGCCATAAATGATTCTTCCCAACGTTTTAGCCTGCTGTTGCCGTTGCTAATTGTTGTAGTAGGTATGTTTGTTCTTCTCCATTACAACAATATTCTAAAGTGTTACCATAGATATTAAGAAATGTTGCCAAAAAATTATATATATTAATTTATTATATTTTATAATAGGAATTTTAAATTAATAAAATTAAAATTTTAAATGTTATAAAAAGTAAAATTCTAAAAATCTAGAAAAAAATTACTTTGACGAACGTCTAGATAAAAATCCGGTTAAATTAAAAAAATTAAATGTATTTGGTATATCTATTTAATGGTCAAACTATCGAAATACTGCTAACTAAAACAAGTATTTTCTCATACTAACATTTTATTGCATAAATCTTAAAAAAGAAATAAAAAATTTAAATTTATTTGATGTATCTTTTATTGTATATTATAATATATAATAAATATAATAATTAAAATAGAACACTTACGAGCACATAATAGAAGGGTGAAATGTTGAGCGGGCTTCTCCCCCCAAAGAAAAACCCAATTACTTTTAGTTTCCCTCTAACACAAAAACAAACACAGACAGACGCGCAAAACATACACACAGACGGATTCTTAGAAGCTCTCTCTCGACTCTCTCAAGCTCTCTCTGTAGAGGTCTGTCTCTAGCTCTTCACACTCATTCTCGAACTAAACTCTATCACGAAGAACAAATCGAAGAATTGGTATATGAATACAAATTTTTGTGGCTTCAATTAAAAGGCTGTTATTGTTTATTTTATGATTTTGCAGGTGATTAGAGCTTTAAATTGTTGCTTCAACTCATTTTCTTCGATTAATTGGTAAATTTTTACACATTTACAAATTTGCGTTTAATTAGGGGCTTTGTCCTCTTAAAAGTATCTTTTATTTTTATATTTCACCTGGTGATTAGGGTTTCAAATTTGAGGCTTCTAGTGTAGAGCGGTCATTAAGGTAAATTGGAGTTTGCGTGGAGCTTCTTCGATTGCATCTTGTTCAGTACGGTTACTAGTGCTTCCCCACACATTACTAACCTGATTGTAAAACAGGGTACGACGATTAAGTCACTACAGGAGAGCTCTGGTGCATCCATTTGGGTTCTTTCAAATGGTATATTCTAGTTTTGAAAAGTGCTATATGGATTCCTAAAATATTGTTATATTTCTAGTTGAAATGTACACGCTTTTCTTTTGAATGTTTATATGCTTTCCTTGGGGGGTTTCTCTAAGGAAAGTAAAAGACTTGAAGGTAAATAGTGCTGGGAGAATTTTAGAGAACATTTAATGGCTATATTTCTTAAGGTAGAGGAGATCAAGAATGGAAGACTTGCAATGTTTACGATGCTCGGATTTTTTATGCTTTGTTAAGTGTTGGCATTTAGTAGTAGGGGTGTATATTTTGGATGTTGATGATATTGGAATGTATGAAAATCTCTGTATTCAAACAGTACCTTACAGTTTGATAATTTGAAAATTATTGTCGTAGCTATAAAATGTGTTGTGGTTTACATTTATTGTTAATTATTTGTTAAAAGCTGCTGCAAATATTATAAATAAAAGTTTGGCCCACGCGGGCCCCATTTTTTTCAAAATTGTGCCTTTTTGGCAACAGAATCTTCAATGTTGCCGTTAGATATAAAATGTTTGCTTTACAAGCTAAGGCAATGCCAAAAATACTAACAGCCCGAAACTGTTGCCATTGCAAATTTTCAGTCTGCTGCAACAATTTGTGGCCCTCTGGCAACGTATTTGTAATGTTGCTGAAAGCCATTTATGGTATAGTGGGTGTAGTGGAGAAGAAGACTGCGGCTAAGACAATAAAAGAAATTGTCTTAAGGGGATTTGAAAGACCCAGTAAGACAACTGGGTCTATTTGTCTTCCCGAGCAGTTGACAGGCACAAACCCGTAAGACAAAAGTTATTTTGTTTTGTCAAAAAGGAGTAGAGGCGCTCGGTAAGACAAATGCGTGATTTGTCTTGCCGAGCCTCATTGCACAACCAATAAGACAAACTAATTGTCTTGTCGAAAAATCAAAAATATAACAGATAAAATAATAATAAATATATGATTTTTGATTTGATTTAAAAGAAAAAACAATTTGCAATTAAAATCAAAAATCGATAATAAATAATATACTATATATTACACAAATATTTTGTAAATTTCCATATGATTTTAACTTTAATTCAATAACATGAATTAACTTAAAATCAAATATTTATGCTTAATTAATTTTGAAAAATACAAAATAAATACTAATAATTATCTAAATGCCTAGAAATATTACAGGGGAGTGTGCAGACACTTAAAAAATTATAGATTAATATACAAGCATGCATAATAATATAAAATACTATCAGATAATATACGAAACATCATATAAAATCTAATAACACAGATATAATTACACAGAAAATTCACAAAAATATATAAAAACATATAATGCATATGAAAAATATATATAATGAGAACTATGTCATATTTAACATCCCTAACTCACAAACCAGCTTAGAGAAAGTGGATTCATCCAGTGGTTTGATGAAGATGTCAGCAATTTGCTCAGTTGTGGGTACAAAATGTAACACCACTGTACCATTCATGACATGTTCTCAAATGAAATGATACCTAATATCAATATGCTTGGTTCTTGAATGTTGCACCGGATTGTGGGAAATGGATATGGCACTTGTATTATCACAAAATATAGGAATTTTGTTTACTACAACTCCATAGTCATTCAATTGATTCCTGATCCACAAATTCTGAGCACAGCAGCTTCTAGCAGCAATGTACTCAGCTTCAGCAGTAGAAGTAGACACAGAGTGCTGCTTCTTGCTATACCAGGAAACCAATCGACGTTCTAGAAATTGACAGCTTCCGGACGTACTCTTCCTATCAATCCTGCATCCTGCATAATCAGAATCTATATGGCTGGTTAAGTCAAAACCAGTATTCTTAGGGTACCAAATACCTAAACCAGGTGTACCTTTAAGATATCTAAAGATTCTTTTGACGGCTATAAGATGTGATTCCTTAGGATCAGCTTAGAACCTAGCACACAAACATGTTGCAAACATGATATCTTGTCTACTAGCAGTAAGATACAGTAAAGAGCCAATCATACCTCGATAGCTTGTCATATCAACTTTCTTACCAGATTTATCCTGGTCAAGCTTTGTGGCAGTGGCCATAGGTGTCTTTGCCGGTGAAGAGTCTTCTAGATTGTACTTTAGAAGAAGATCTCTAACATACTTAGATTGGCAAATGAAAATACCATCTTCCTTTTGACTTACTTGAAGACCAAGGAAGTAGGACAGCTCAGCCATCATACTCATCTCATAGTTACTCTGCATTAACTTAGCAAATCTTTTGCACAAATTGTCATTAGTAGAACCAAATATAATATCATCAACATATATTTGAACAAATATCATATCACTATCATGCAATTTGTAAAAGAGAGTTTTGTCGATGACACCTCTAGTGAAATTGTTTTCAATTAAAAACTTAGAGAGAGTGTCATACCATGTCCTTGTGTAAGTCTAAATGTAAAGACAACCCTATCTGTTACATAGGGATGATAACTCAACAATAGAACAGGACAAGTAAATAACACTACGCCTGCACCGGAATCGGAAGATACGAAGACAAAGGTTGAAGAAGCCATCTACAGTCTTGAAGGAATAAGTTCACTGGAAGAAGTTCATTAATATGTTCATGCCTCAGTGAAGAATAAAGATTGAAGTATTCAAGATTGTGGAAGTAATGAGATGTTGTCCGAGTACTCGAAAGATTTCAGTGCAAACCCTGAAGCAAGATATTTCTATATATCTTGGTTGGTTATTTACAATCAACAAACTGAAGCATAACTAACCCGGAACCGACTGATCAATGTTTGCCGACAAAGACGGTACAATGTTTGACTTCAGTGTTAGTCGCTTGTGAACCAGACCAGTGCACTAAGCGTCAGCACGTACGGAGCTTTGCAAAGTATTTATCGATCGAAGAATTGATCTAGTCATAACAAGTCATTTGTTCCAAAGCCAAGCCAAGTCAAATGTCTAGTCTCCATCAGCTATGCCAAAGTCTACTGCTCAAATGTCATATGTCAAGCTTCCACAGAAAGCCATATCAGGAAGTGATCTATCTTTTATATGTGTGCACTTATATATTTGTATATGTACAAATATATTTATATATATGTATATATGTATATTTAATTAAATATAATATATATAATATATATGTATATATGTTTTTAAACATATGTATATGTATATTTTTATGTATATATATTTAAATAAATATATATGTATATAGTATATGTATTTATATTTTACATAAGCAATTATATAATTAAGTGTATATATATATTATATTATGTGCATAAATATATGTATATTTAGAGAGAGTTATATATATCTTTATATATATATATTTATATTTATATTTACACATAGTTATATGTATATTATATATATTTAAATATATGAGAATATATTTAAATATATGTGTATATATATGTTACTATATGTTTATATAAATATTATATATGTATATATTTATATATACTTTTCTTTATATATATTTATGTTTATATTTATATTTATAAATAACTATATATATCTCTATATATATTTATATATATATATATTTACATTTGTATTTACATATAATTATATATTATATATATTTAAATATATGAGAATATATTTAAATATATGTACATATATTATTTTATGTTCATATAAATAAAATATATATGTGTGTATATATTTATATATATTTTTATTTATTAATATAATAACAACATAATATATTATATTATATATATTATGCATGCATGCGATGATGTCAGGTGTCTAGGGTAACCTAGGGTTTGCATGTGAGGGAGGAGAGATAAGAGTGGAGCTCTCCACTGTAGGAGCGCAAGTTCCTCATTCCCTTGAAAATCTCTAAGTCATATACTCCTATGGAACAAGAAGAAGGCGCAAGTTTGTTTTTGCTTAAACAAAAACTAAGTGGCGCAAGATTGGAGAGAGAACAGGGAAGTACAGGAGGCTCTTTTTAGGCGCAAGTTGGTTAGGTCTTAACCTGGAGTGATAACAGTGGAACTCTTCCACTGTGTTGGCGCAAGTTCAAAAGCCTGTTATTCATTCTAAGTACATACAGTGAAACACTATGGAGCGCAACTTCAAACCCTGGCGCAACTTTGTGTTAACTAGGAGAGAGAAGAGTGACAGTACACTCTAGCGCAAGTTCACATAATCCTTGGGCTTTTTCTAAGTCAAATGAATATGCAAGAGGATACCTCGGCGCAAGCTCATCAACGGTGGCGCAACTTCACTCCTAAGGCGCAAGTTTGGCTTCATGATGAAGTTAACTAGGGTTAGTTAATGAGAAGTCTATAAATACTTGAGATGTGGGTTCATAATTAACACGCACTCTCCACCACCTTTATGGTGGAATGGCTTTGTGCCTTGCACACTACTACACACAAATAAATCATAGCTTAGTTTTGTAATATATATATATTTAGAAGCTAGGGTTTGTGAGTGTACGTAGTAGTAGCCATTGTAGCCAACCTTCGGGTTTGGATTTATAGCACCCTTCGAGGTATTTATCAATATACAGATATACCTTGGAAAATATTGTGTGTTGGTTTAATATTTTCATATCCTCAGAAACCGACCCAATAAATATCCGGAACACGAAACCCATTACAGAACTGCAATTTGTTTATCCGCAAGATTCGAAAGAATTTTAAATTGTAGTGAGTATCGTATTCAACCCCCCCTTCTACGATACTTTGGACCTAACAATTGGTATCAGAGCCCAGGTTGATTGATATACAAATCAGGATCCTTATCGTACGGAAAATCAAGAACCTAGCTTTTGATATTTGATTAGGGGAAATGTTCTTCCGGTTTGTGTTGCTGAATTTGTCCGTAGGCCTAAGCAAGGATTATCTGTCGGATACTGAACTTTGGACTGAGACTTATAAATTTATATTTTAAATTTTAATAAGTTTATTTTATAAATTTGATTTAATTTATTTTAAACTTATTAATTGAGTTTATTATGAATTAATTAAATTTATTTTATGAACTTAATTAAATTTATTTTATAAACCTTATGAAATTCATTTAATAAATTTGTTCAAATTTATTTTAGACTTGTAAAGTTTACTCTTAGACTTTATTAAGTTTATCATAAATTTTATAAATTTATTATTTAAATTTTTATAGTTTATAATTTATATTTAAGTTAAAATATAAAATATAAATTTAAGAGGATTTAACTAATTATGGATATAAGTTCAAGTTCAAGGGTTCAATTTAGTTTGTTCTGGAAGCTATGATTTAATTGGAGACGAGACACTTGAATATTTTCAAAAATTAAATCTATCTAATAAATTTTAATATATTTACTAAATGAATTTGAAATAAATTTGTTCTAAACTTATTCAGTTTATTATGAATTTATTTGAATTTATTTTTTTAAATATAATTAAATTTACTTTATAGATTTAACTAAGTTTATTTTATACTTTATTTTCTTTCATCTTTTAAAACTTATTTTTAAATTTATTTTCTTTATAATTTAAACTTAGTTTAAATAATCAAGTGTCCCGTAACTTTTTTAATTATTCTGCTCCAAGACAAATCAGATTGACATTTAGTTGAGACAGATCAGACTGACAGATTACAAGACAAACACCGGACTTTCAAATACCAGATTCTCAGAACCGGTAATGAAAGTACATTGATGACCCAATCCAATTAATTTCTCAAAGGATTATTAGAAGCAGTTTTTTCTATGTTCAACAAAGCTGATTGTGATTCGAAGAAGATTCTATTGAAGACTGATTGGACACTACTGACAGTGAATTTTGAAGAAGGTACTTCAGGCCTTGATCTGAGTAATTACTCTGACTTGATTATCAGATCACCAGATCAGGATGGAAATTTGCTACATCTGCAATGAAGCATCTTTCCAGGGCTCGGAATGTCAACTTTGAATGGCACCACTAGTAGTAGGAAAAGAGAAGTTTTTGCAGAAGAATCTTCAAGGGATTTCAATCTAACTTAGTGATTCAGGGATATACAATTACTCAGTGAATTGTACCAATGCTAAATCCATCCAGAGTCAACTGAACCAAAGACAGAGAATTGTGGATGTTTAAGGATATAATTATCGAGTTACTACCGCACCAAATCAGTTTCGTGCATTTATGTCAGAACCATAGGATTGAACAGAAGAGTTTGTAACTGCTGAATTTGAGGAAGCTCAAGTCGACCAAAGTTAACACTTTTGAAGAATGCGAGGAACGAACTTCAAGGATTAGCATAACACTGTTTGAGAGGTTTAGTCATGTCAGATTCAGATGGAATCCATTGGTTTCAAGTGAAGACTCTTTGGGGTTCAGTTCGACAGGTTGTTTGAAAACTGATTTGGTCAGTACACACAATATTGTTTGGTATCTTTAGCAAAGAAGGATTGCTATATATATTGAAGCCTCGACAAACAAGGATGATAGGGCTTGTCTGAAATTCTAGTGGATGTTTTGAAAGAAGCATCACAACAAGTTCTTATGCTATTTTAGGAAAGGTGTGAGCTGGATCAGTTGCTGATGAGAAGGATGATTATGGTTATCTGGCTATCCTAGCATTCTCTGAAGATGACTCAACTTGCACATCTCAGGTACGAATTCTTTCTAACTATGCATTACATATTTCTTTATATTCAAAGCATGTTATAAATCTCTGAGTATAATTGTTTAACACACAAGCACAAGCATGATAGCATCACAATAGATAATGTTAAACTAGTATGCTAGATGACTATTCTGGTAACTAGGATTGATGATAATCTTGTGCATGTGTCTTTAGCAGATTCTTAACATGTGTATGAATATTTAGGATTTGATTATTTGCAATTGTGAGAGTAGAAGCTTTCCTTTGGAACACGACTCTTAGTTTTAGGGGTTATGATCCTAGCATATATAACTTTGTTAAAACATTTACTTTCAGATTCCCTAGTACAATTAGATTTGCTTATTTATCTGAATTGTTTGTTAAGGAATTTATTTGTTCTATGATGGAATGTCTACCTTGTGTCAGTAGAACTTTTAGAACTTCATGTTAGATCTAAAACTGACTTAGGTAATAGAGATAGTATAATGCCATATAACAATAGAGTGGGCTTAGTATGAATTGATAATGTGATTATTAATTTGTCTATGATCATTATGATTTTAGGAGATTATTGAATATCTGTAATTCTGCTTTCTACCTATTACACTTGTGTTAATTGGTTTAAGTAGAGAGTACTGAATCTTCTGAATTGCATAACTGCCTGTCTTGCATAACTGCCTGTCTTGCTCTTGTCTTATCTTTGTCTGTTTGCCATGTGTACTCAACATCATGTCTGCTTATTTTCTTGTCATGAATGCATGTCCGTGTACTTGCATTGATTTTAGAAAAGCATGTTTGAGAATCACATTAGGGCAATGTCTAAATAAGAATTAGCATGTTAAGGTTGATTCCGTTGTTACCACTGTTAAAGAAAAATCTCTAATCCATCCGGACCCAGTTATGATTGGGGACCATAGAACACTTTCCATTTGTGATTGCAGGTTACATATGTTCCATATGATTTTTGGTGCACTCTGTTTGCTGAGTAGCTGAAATCATATATTTACCAAAAGTACCCTGTCAGCAAATGTGATCGTGTGAGCAGTTCCGTCAATAATCTTTGAAAGATGACAACAAAGATTCTCTTGCGGGACATGCCTGTTTTCCTGGAATGTCATCATGGAAACATATCTTTCTTGAAAGAGTCAAAGCACACAAATTCCTAGTATCAGACTGTTCTCTGACAAAGGACATTATGTCAGTTCATGGAATAGTGTTTTATCTCAAATCAGGAAGGATTTGAATTTGCTCGTAGCTAATATGTAACTTCAATTGAAGATGGAGTGAGCTGTTTCGATAGTAAAGCTTCATGAGATAAGTGTTAGCTATGGCATCTGAAGCTCTCGCACTTGTATGTCAAAACAAGGAGCTCTTTCTATTCGTAAGAAGATAATTGGTGAGAGGACTACCTCATCTGGAATTCATTATTGGATGAAGAATATGAGTTATGTCAAAATAGGGAAGTCGAAGGAGCATCGCACAGAAGCAAAGATATGATCAACATTACTGAGCCGCTTCAGATGATACGTATGGATTTCTACGGATCAGCTAATGTCATGTCTGCAAACAAAGCCAGATATCTTTTTGTGATGATCATTGACTACTCTAGATTCTTTCGTGTTGTTCGTATGTGTTCGAAGGACAAGACGTCACAAATGAGGGTTGATCAAGATGAACCCTGATCATTGATAAATCCAAAAAGACATCATTCTTGTCAGTGGCCAATCAGAAGCAAACACTAACTCTTGGTATGTGTTTGGAGGAAAATGCCTCTTTGCAACTCTTGCATTTGAAGCTCAAAGAATATTTTCCTCGGCTACTCTATGAAGTCTACAATCTACAGGGTGATTGTGATTGATCAATAGAAGGTGATTGTAAGTCTAGACGGGACATTGAACGACACTTTGCTCCAAGCTGTTAA
This sequence comes from Daucus carota subsp. sativus, assembly GCF_001625215.2. Classification (NCBI taxonomy): domain Eukaryota; kingdom Viridiplantae; phylum Streptophyta; class Magnoliopsida; order Apiales; family Apiaceae; genus Daucus; species Daucus carota. The sequence goes on along the minus strand of NC_030382.2, from coordinate 1,936,841 downwards.
AGGTGATAGTATTGGTTTAATAATGATTCAGATCCAAGCAAAATCTCTTTGCAAGGATAAGGATTATTAAGGAGATCCCAGCAACAGCTTAGGGGGAGCATTTGGTGGATCCACTAGTCAAACTCAACACCAAATTGAAGATGAACAGGACATATCAAGAACGTATCTGCTTAGACAAAGGGTTTGAAATCAATATCATTCTCGGGTTCTAGTTCTTAAATGTTCCTAATGGTGAAGTGAAGACTAGGAGAGCTATGGTGAAAGGATGTTATTTCTTTGGGTTTCAATCTGAAGTGAAACTTGGGGAAGATTCAAAAGCTCTTAATGGGATCCAGATTGAGTGATTGCACAGCAAGATGATCTCAGTCAGTTTGAAAGCAGATTGTGCGGATTCTAATACCTTGACCTAAAGACAATTCTATACCTAGTACTTGTCGGGTATTCAGATCCCAACTGGATGTTTTTGGCTCTGTTACGAGGGACAAGCCAATTTGGTTGCTTAGGGTTATTACAAAGGAGAAGGTTAAAAAGATGATGAAAATAGAATCTTCAAGTTCAGAACTCTACATCTTAGGGAACTCAACGACCTTCATGATTGAACTAAAGCACCATTGACGAGACTCGGGTTCAGGATATTACAGTGAGCTAGAAGATGAAGCTTCATGCAACATTTCAAGGACTTTGCAGTTGCAGATCCAACGGAATTTGTATATCTCTTTCTTCACCAAATCTCTATGAGTTGTTATCCAAGACCTGATGATAGTCACGGACATGGTATGACTTCTGACTAGCATATTATTTTAATATCTGTTTGCTAGATTCATATTTGGTATCTAAATTATTACCTCTCATGGTACAAGGCACAAACAATACAACTATATGTGCTGTGATACCATGATTATATTATATGTGGACTAACGTCGTCACTTGTGCAAGATAATTGCTAAGTGAATGCAGATTAGTGATATGATGAGTTTGTTGGAAAGTTGCAATTCTTTATGGTCTACTAGTTAGCCTAAAGAATGATGGCAATAAAAGGAAGTCAAGGATCTTTTGAATATGCGCATTTTGGAAGATTCTAGACCTGCCAAGACTTATGCCAACAACCACTGGACTTGATCAGTACAAGAGAGGTACATCAACTGAAATGTCAAGTCTCAAAGGTATTCAACTTATCACTTTACTTAACTGCAAGTGGATCACACACTATATTTTCCATAAGGTATTACTTATTTCATGAGCATGTCTATCTTATTTATTAAATGAATTCATGAGTATTAAATTGTCTATACATAGGACTTGTGAATTTATTTAAAATCCAGTATCTCGTGCTTTTTGCTATTTTATGTGATTGCCATGTTTATTGCTTTGCATGCTTAGATGGTGATTATATGTTTTAGCATGAGTGTTTGTTATTTCAATTATTTAAATTGTGTTGCATGACAATTAAGTGAATTATTTGTTCATGATTTAAATGATTAGAGATGACAGGAAGCATGACTTAATTATGTTATTTTTCTTGATCTATACCTCTTTAACAATTGGTATCTAGTAGAGAAACTTTGTCATAATCTAGTCGTGATATATCTGTATTTGTGAACATACTTAGGATTATTTTCTAGGTTGAATTCACTTTTATAGGTATAAAATCTGAAGCATGACTTTTTTTGTTGCTAGAATTATGACTTGTATCAGTAATTGGTATGTGGTTAGAATCTAGTTAGAATTTAGTCATGATATACTAGTATTTGTGGAGTTACTTAGATTCTTTCTAGGCTGAATCCATTGATATTAGTGTATATATTTGAAGCATAACTATTTGTGTTGGATATTTGATTATTTACTAATTGATATTTATTTCATGTCTAACTACATATAGTTGTGATACTTTTAATGTTAGTGATATTTTTGCATGCTTATATATAGATCACTAATATTAATTGTTAATATTTTCTGCGAGGAGTTATGTGAGTTTACTTTTACTCAATGCTTACATGTATAGGACTTGTGAACTTTTTCTTCAACTTTCCCTCGGTCTTACGAATATCTTTGTATGATTGTCATGATTTTAGTTGTTATATGCTCATCTGATAATCATATGATATTGCGTAGGTAATTATTAATTTATCTTAGTTAAATTGTGATCCATGACAATTATATGCTTATTTGTTTCATGATTGACTTTGATAGAATAATAGATGCATGATTAATTCACATTTTGAATTATTTAATTGGTATCTCTCTTTGATGCTTTATTGATGTTTTATTTGTGAATTGATTGTGATGTATTGGCACTGATGAAATATTGTTGCATATTTCTTAAAACCACTAGTGCTAATATATTTTAGGTGTTTAATATTCTGAGTACAAGGGAGACAACATAATCTTCATTCTGTCTCATATTTATGTTCTGGAGTGGTGAGTTTCTTTAAAGAAATTTCCTTATCAATTGATTTTAACAATTGGTATCCACTGCTCTATTTCATAAATACTACTTAGAATAGTTTGCATCTATACATGTAGCGTCATAAGACGAGATATTGATTATCTTGTATTTGTGTACTTGGTGATCTTTGTCACTTGCAGCGTCTGTTTTGACGATGTGCTAGTATGAGGCCTTTTCACTAATTAGTGTGGCGAGTGCTTTATACACTGTAGCGCATAAATTTTCTTGTTTCCTTTTTAAATTGTAGTGAGAAACAGGAGTCTGTGTCTTTTTCAAAGACAAGTTCATTTAAACCTTTTTCAGACTCTCGTACTCAAACCAGTTTTTAATGGAAAACTTCGATTCTTTCATCAGTTGTGATTATCATTCTTTATGAAAATCATTTTACAGTCATAACTGATTCATTTTTCTAAATGCAATTGCTTTCATTCAAAAGCATAGATTTTCTAAAATGCATTTATATCTCTTTCTGTTCTTCAGAACTTAATCAGCCTCTTGGCTTTCTTAGATAGTCATAAGGTTGAAAACCAACAATCTTTATCCCAGACTACAAAACCAAATTCAGAACACATCCCAACTTTTCCCCTGGAGTAATAAGGAACTTATTAGACTAGAGGTCAATGAGGGAGAAACTGTACTCGTTACAGCAAATAAGGATGTGAGGGATAGTGTACCCACAGCTCTACCTCTCAAGAAGAAAAGGTGTTTTGAACTTGAGGTAACTGTTGCTCATCTGTATTCTCTCAAAAGAATATAGAGCTGAAAAGGCAATAAAACAGTCTCTGGAATCATTCTCTCAACAGGATGAGTCCATTGAAATTCGCTCGTCAGCCAGAGCATCTTGTATTGAGTCAAGCACATCATCAGTAATCACTCTGATGAAGAGCCTAAACAAAAATTTTGTGGACACAATTCAAGAGAGTGCACAGTAAGGTTAAAGGTTTTGTTCCAGAAGCAACTTCTTCATTTACCATTTTACGGTGGATAAGATGGTTGATGCCTTTATAGGTGTAAGGAGGAAACGAGGATCTCAATTGCCAAATCTTCAGGATTCTCGTCTCCCTCCCCAGATAAGAACAGATCTGGATCCAATCGGAATGGATTTCCTATTTATAGGAGATCGGCAACTCTCTGACTATGAGTCAATTTATTGATGAGTCAGTTGAGGATCGGGGATTTACGAAACCCCATTGCACCGCCAGTGACCTCTCTTGAAGGGGCTATGGTGATTTTCTCATGCAGGTACAGAAGACCATACTTTGAGTGATGAGAGAAACACTGTGAGCCAAACACTGAGAGTCAAACACTTGGTGAGATTCTGAGAACATTCAGTGAGATATCAGAATGAGAAATATGTGAGCATGAGTGAGTGCAAACACATAGGATATTGAGAAGAGTGAAACACTTGTGAGGTACATATAATAATAATTGGTATTGAAAGCTCACAAGTTGTTGAAAGAATTGACGGAAGCAACTACGGTTCATTCCATTTCACGGTGTGAACTTATGGTTGATGATTCTCTTGAATCAAGTGTCTTCACAGACATTGAGGAGGACTTAGGCCTTTGCCATAATTAAGCCTTTGTCTAACCTCCCAGAGCAAACAACTCTGGATCCTTAATTGGATAAGCCACTTAGTGGTTGGCAACTTGTGGACCATGATTCAGATTTATCTGATAAGTCTGCAGGGACTGGGAATTACGAACTCCCATTGCACCACCGGTGACCCCCCTTTAAGGGTGGCTAAGGTGATTTTCTTGCAGGTACTCAGCATTCTGGAAGCTCAGTATTTGTGTGGAGGGATACATTTACAGAACTCGTGAATGACACCCTTACCCAAACAACCGAGAGAAAATTGAGTGTTGAGTGATACACCTGCAGAACATTTTAGTGAGACACCTACTAATTACCAAATTTATACCAAAAGACAAAGTGGTTGTTGTTACTGGAATGTTAGTTCTATTCATTACTTTTCCGTTTGGAACCTATTCTTTCAGCATAGGGACCAACCCAATCAAAGTAAACCCTTCTTCTGAACTCTTTCTTCGACCCCCAGCTTTAGCGTTGTTTAGTTCTCTATGGGGAGATTATCTTTTGGTACAGGAAGTATTGTACATGTTCCTTGACCTATTTGATACCACATATCCTCGGAGGATTCCACAACTAATGGGGAGAATATATTTAGGGGGATAATATATGAAAGGGGGAAGAAAAAGTAAGTTAGCTTTCTTTAGCTGTCTACAACTAAAGGGGATTAAACTACTCTTTAGCTGTGTACTACTGAGGGGGAGATTTTTCTTTCAACTAAGGAGGAGGATTGATCTTTCATCTAAGGGGAGACAACTACTTATCACCAAGTGGAACCTGATCAAGGTAACGGGAGGAGAAGTATAAGGTGATACATCTATTCTTCAGTATGTGGTAGACATGAACTTATTCATTACCACTGAAGAATTCAATGAAGCTGCTGATTGTTCTTTGCATAATGGAATGTTTTGAATTCTCTTCAAGACAGACTATGAGGATTATCTGGCAGGTAAGCAAGAACCAGAGAAATAAAGGTGATATGCACATCTGTTATTTTTATTCATGAAATCTGGAAATGTATTATATGATCCAGAAACTTTGTAGCATTATTTACTAGTCCAGGACTTTACTTTTTCTAGTGTTAGTTGAGTTATCCTCCAGAGGATTTGCTTGTTATGATTAACAAACAAATAGGGGGAGATTGTAAGTCTAAATGTAAAGACAACCCTATCTGTTACATAGGGATGATAACTCAACAATAGAACAGGACAAGTAAATAACACTACGCCTGCACCGGAATCGGAAGATACGAAGACAAAGGTTGAATAAGCCATCTACAGTCTTGAAGGAATAAGTTCACTGGAAGAAGTTCATTAATATGTTCATGCCTCAGTGAAGAATAAAGATTGAAGTATTCAAGATTGTGGAAGTAATGAAGATGTTGTCCGAGTACTCGAAAGATTTCAGTGCAACCCCTGAAGCAAGATATTTCTATATATCTTGGTTGGTTATTTACAATCAACAAACTGAAGCATAACTAACCCAGAACCGACTGATCAATGTTTGCCGACAAAGACGGTACAATGTTTGACTTCAGTGTTAGTCGCTTGTGAACCAGACCAGTGCACTAAGCGTCAGCACGTACGGAGCTTTGCAAAGTATTTATCGATCGAAGAATTGATCTAGTCATAACAAGTCATTTGTTCCAAAGCCAAGCCAAGTCAAATGTCTAGTCTCCATCAGCTATGCCAAAGTCTACTGCTCAAATGTCATATGTCAAGCTTCCACAGAAAGCCATATCAGGAAGTGATCTATCTTTTATATGTGTGCACTTATATATTTGTATATGTACAAATATATTTATATATATGTATATATGTATATTTAATTAAATATAATATATATAATATATATGTATATATGTTTTTAAACATATGTATATGTATATTTTTATGTATATATATTTAAATAAATATATATGTATATAGTATATGTATTTATATTTTACATAAGCAATTATATAATTAAGTGTATATATATATTATATTATGTGCATAAATATATGTATATTTAGAGAGAGTTATATATATCTTTATATATATATATTTATATTTATATTTACACATAGTTATATGTATATTATATATATTTTAATATATGAGAATATATTTAAATATATGTGTATATATATGTTACTATATGTTTATATAAATATTATATATATGTATATATTTATATATACTTTTCTTTATATATATTTTGTTTATATTTATATTTATAAATAACTATATATATCTCTATATATATTTATATATATATATATTTACATTTGTATATACATATAATTATATATTATATATATTTAAATATATGAGAATATATTTAAATATATGTACATATATTATTTTATGTTCATATAAATAAAATATATATGTGTGTATATATTTATATATATTTTTATTTATTAATATAATAACAACATAATATATTATATTATATATATTATGCATGCATGTGATGATGTCAGGTGTCTAGGGTAACCTAGGGTTTGCATGTGAGGGAGGAGAGATAACAGTGGAGCTCTCCACTGTAGGAGCGCAAGTTCCTCATTCCCTTGAAAATCTCTAAGTCATATACTCCTATGGAACAAGAAGAAGGCGCAAGTTTGTTTTTGCTTAAACAAAAACTAAGTGGCGCAAGATTGGAGAGAGAACAGGGAAGTACAGGAGGCTCTTTTTAGGCGCAAGTTGGTTAGGTCTTAACCTGGAGTGATAACAGTGGAACTCTTCCACTGTGTTGGCGCAAGTTCAAAAGCCTGTTATTCATTCTAAGTACATACAGTGAAACACTATGGAGCGCAACTTCAAACCCTGGCGCAACTTTGTGTTAACTAGGAGAGAGAAGAGTGACAGTACACTCTAGCGCAAGTTCACATAATCCTTGGGCTTTTTCTAAGTCAAATGAATATGCAAGAGGATACCTCGGCGCAAGCTCATCAACCGTGGCGCAACTTCACTCCTAAGGCGCAAGTTTGGCTTCATGAAGTTAACTAGGGTTAGTTAATGAGAAGTCTATAAATACTTGAGATGTGGGTTCATAATTAACACACACTCTCCACCACCTTTATGGTGGAATGGCTTTGTGCCTTGCACACTACTACACACAAATAAATCATAGCTTAGTTTTGTAATATATATATATTTAGAAGCTAGGGTTTGTGAGTGTACGTAGTAGTAGCCATTGTAGCCAACCTTCGGGTTTGGATTTATAGCACCCTTCGAGGTATTTATCAATATACAGATATACCTTGGAAAATATTGTGTGTTGGTTTAATATTTTCATATCCTCAGAAACCGACCCAATAAATATCCGGAACACGAAACCCATTACAGAACTGCAATTTGTTTATCCGCAAGATTCGAAAGAATTTTAAATTGTAGTGAGTATCGTATTCAACCCCCCCTTCTACGATACTTTGGACCTAACACCTTGGTGACTACTTGAGTCCATAGAAAGCTTTGAATAAGAAGTTAACAAAGTTAGAAAATTCTGGATTTTCAAAGCCAAGGTGAATGGCCTTATTGCAAAGTACATGTCTAAGCCTATTTGTACAACCAGTGATAACTCAACTTGTGTCTGATAACCTCTCTACTTGTAACTCAACTTGTAACTCAACCTGGATTAGTCTCTGATAAGTTATGATAGTAGATAGTAGATAGTTTAGTTGGAATCAGTTCAAGAATGTCAAGTATATACAAGAATCAGAATGTCAAAAGAATTCCAAGATATCCTCTACAAGCCACCGGAAGAAGTTCATTTCATAAGATCAAGCCTCAGTATTAAATAAATTGTGTAGCAGTTCAAGGAGTTCAGAAGGTACGAAGATTCAAGTATTTATTTCATCAGAGATTCCATATGTGTACTGAAATGAAGTTGAACTAGAAGACAAAGATTCGAAGACCCGACCACAGCTCAAATGTTTAATTGATGAAGAATATTCAATTTAGTTAGGCACAGATGAACCAGACAGTACATTTGTGTGTCAACTATTTATATTGAATATTTAACATCAAAGGAAGGTGGTCGTTCAAGCCGAGTGATGATCAAGACGAAGGCTCAAGACATTTGCTTTCTGGAATATACACTTTTTAATTAATTCTTTGTTAATTAATTAATCTCTATTAATTTATTTAGTTATTAAATTAATTCAATTTGAATTAATTTGATAATTAAGTTTATTAATAAGTTAATTGATTTAGAATTAATTTACAAAAAGAAAGCAAAAGAAAGAAGGCTAAAAGGAAGGACAAAGAGACTGCCGCTTAGACCTGTCTAGCTATGGGAAAAAGAATTATCACCAACGCTATGGAAAGTGATATATTCTTAATGCTGGAAACCCGGTTGGAATTGATTCATAATTTTCAAAGCAAAAGGGATCCGGTTCTAGACCCACAGGAGACCGAATCTTAGTCCTGTCTGACTATGAGGGAAAAGAATTATCACCAACAGTATGGAAACTGATATAATCTTAAAGCTGGAACCCCGAACGGAATTGATTTATTATTTGCAATGCAAAAGGATTCTGGTTCTCGGCCCTCTATAGACCGCAGCTTGGACCGTAACGATTTATTTATATTAATAAATATTTTAATTAATTAGAAAATTATATTTATAAATGTCTAATAATATTAGATTAGACATTAACCCTAAACTCTTTAACTCCACAATCGAACAACTCGAACCACCAATTACACAGGAATCCAGTAGCACATGCAATCACTTAATCACGAAAAGCAATCACAAACACAAGCAGATCGGACGAAATCAGTCGAAATTTTGGCAGAGGTTCGACTGATAAACGAAGAAAAACGAGTGACCAGCAAGCAATATAGCTTGAAATATGATACCAGCAAGTTTGAGAAATTTGAAAACGTGTTTGAGTGCAACGGACGGAGCTTGATCGCAGTTATGGATGTGTGTGTATCGATGGGTCACTACGCCATAAATGATTCTTCCCAACGTTTTAGCCTGCTGTTGCCGTTGCTAATTGTTGTAGTAGGTATGTTTGTTCTTCTCCATTACAACAATATTCTAAAGTGTTACCATAGATATTAAGAAATGTTGCCAAAAAATTATATATATTAATTTATTATATTTTATAATAGGAATTTTAAATTAATAAAATTAAAATTTTAAAATAGAAGTTTTAAATGTTATAAAAAGTAAAATTCTAAAAATCTAGAAAAAAATTACTTTGACGAACGTCTAGATAAAAATCCGGTTAAATTAAAAAAATTAAATGTATTTGGTATATCTATTTAATGGTCAAACTATCGAAATACTGCTAACTAAAACAAGTATTTTCTCATACTAACATTTTATTGCATAAATCTTAAAAAAGAAATAAAAAATTTAAATTTATTTGATGTATCTTTTATTGTATATTATAATATATAATAAATATAATAATTAAAATAGAACACTTACGAGCACATAATAGAAGGGTGAAATGTTGAGCGGGCTTCTCCCCCCAAAGAAAAACCCAATTACTTTTAGTTTCCCTCTAACACAAAAACAAACACAGACAGACGCGCTAAAGCAATTGGTGACTTTTAGCTTCAACTGTGATGAGCCTGGTCACTTTGCATCGGAGTGCAAGAAGCCTAATCAGCTGGCAAAGAAGAAAGAATCCTATGACGAGCTAAAGCAGAAGTATGAGGCTCTGCTAAAGAAGCATCAAGGCCAAAGCAGCCAAGGGAAGTCCTATGTGGCAAAAGGGAAAAGCTGGGATGACACAGACAGTGATGAGGAGGAAGAGCGGGGGAGTGTTGCTCTAATGGCTTTCATGGAACCTTCTACACCTCCACATCGCACTGGCGGATTTCCGGTAGATCCTACTTACCCTAAACTATTTATGCAATTAGGACTTGAACGTGATGATGCTCGTAATAAGCTCAAAGCTCTGACTCTTGAACACAAAGCTTTAAAGCAAGAAGTTCATGAGTTAAAGTTAAAAGAAAAACTAGTTCTCATCCCTAAAATTGAACAATTAACTAGTGACTTGGTGACTCAGTCTAATAAAGTCAAAGTGTTAGAGTATAGGGAGAACAAACTGAATGAGCAACTAGCTGAAGAGAAGGTTAGGTGCCTTGCTTATAAGGAGTCGACTAATATTGTTAAGAACCTAGTGGACCAACAAGTGATTAAAAGGAAAGTTGGTATAGGTTTCGATTACAACAAGTCGGTTGGTAAGGCTAGTAATATAACTCCTTTTGTTAAGAGTGCTGAAGACAGGGGTATCCCACATGTTTTAAAGGATGCTCCCAAACCTTTATTCAAAACCCCTGTCGCAGAACCATTACTTGATATGCCCGTGATTATTCAATATGAAATAAATTTAGAGGATGCTCCCAAACCTTTATTCAAAACCCCTGTCGCAGAACCATTACTTGATATGCCCGTGATTATTCAATATGAAATAAATTTAGAGGATATTGCCAATGCAAGTTGAGGGCACATTTAGTTCGCCCAAAGCTGGCATAGGTGCCAATGGCTTAAAGAATAATTTTAACAAGCCTAATAAGTTTGTTAAATGCAGGAATGATAACAATACATGCTTTTCTACTAATAACATTGGAACTTCTGAAGATGTTAATGTAGAAACTGTTAAACCCCATGTTGTTTTGAATAACATGCCTACTGTTCCTTTAGTTGATATGTGCCATAAACCTTGTGGTGTTGATAATTGCATGTTGTGTGCGTTTAATGTAATGTCTGCTTATTTCAAAAGTATGCATGCTAACAAAGAGAACAAAACACCTAGAAAGCATATGAATAGTAAGTTTGCAAAAACCAAGACTGCCGGTCCTTTTCTATCAAGAAGGATACTTATGTTCCTAAGCCTAAACCTAAAGTGTTCAAGGCTGTTTGTAGGAAAGTAAGTACAGTCATGGTGGATGCTGATGTTATTCGAACAGGATCTATTGTCAAAGCTGACAAAGGTCAATTCTTTAAGTATGCCGGGCCCAACCAAGTTTGGGTTCCGAAGAAGGTTTAATTCGTTTGATATGTGCAGGAAGCCAAACAAGGATGAAAAGGTTGTATGGATCCTCGATAGTGGATCTTCTAGACATATGACCGGTGATAGAGCCCTGCAATCAAATGTGACTGAGAGAGCTGGCCCGATTGTCACCTTTGGAGATAACAGCAAAGGTCGTACTACGGGATATGGCAATTTATATGCTGAAAATGTTATCATTGGAAAAGTTTCTTTGGTTGAAGGATTCAAGCACAATCTTCTATGATAAGGGATTCCATGTAAACTTTGTCAAGGTGAAGTATATAATATCTCATACTAAAGATGACCGTCTTCCTCTCTGTGGAGTAAGAAAAGCTAACTTATACGTAGCTGATCTCAATTCAGGAACCAATGATGAAGATAATTGTTTCTATTCAAAGGCTTCACCTGATGATAGTTGGCTATGGCATAAGAAGCTGTCTCACCTTGTTTTTATAATTGTAAACTCTTTGGTCAAGAGGGATATGGTGAGAGGACTGCCTCCTTTGGAATTCACTCAACAAGGACTTTGTGAGGCATGTCATAAAGGGAAGGCTAAGATAGCATCATACAACAGCATAGACACCAGTAACATTACTGAACCACTACAACTATACATATGGATTTATTTGGTCCAGTCAATGTGATGTCTTTATCAAGAAAGAGATATGCCTTGGTGATTGTTGATGACTTCTCTAAGTTCACATGGGTTTTATTTTTACATTCTAAGGATGAAACTCCGCAATTGGTAATTGATCTTATCAAGGAGATCGAGTTGGATTCGAATGATAAACTTTGTGTCCGAGAAATAAGTTCAAATAATGGAACCGAGTTTAGGAATGAAACTCTCAATAGATTTTGCTTTGACAAGGGATAACAAGACAATATTCAGCGCCAAGGACTCCACAACAGAATGGAGTAGTAGAAAGGAAGAATCGTACCCTGATTGAAGCTGCAAGGTCAATGCTAAGCAAATCAAGGTTGCCCATCTACTTTTGGGCTGAAGCTGTGAATACTGCTTGTTATACCCAGAATCGAACTCTGATCAACAAGGAACACATGAAAACTCCTTATGAACGTAAAGAAACCAACGGTCAAGTACTTTCATGTTTTTGAGCTAAATGCTTTGTGCTTAAGGATGGAAATGACCATCATGGCAAGTTTGAACCCAAAGCACTTTAAGCAATTTTTTTGGCATATAAGGTGTTTATCATTGATCAATTACAAGTCAAGGAAAGTGTCAACGTTACTTTTGACGACACTAAACTCCCAAGTATCCAAATTGAAGATCCATCTGAGTCACTAAAGTTTGATAATTATCCGGACTCAAACTGAGATGATGACGATGAATAACCTGATGCTGCAACTAGTAATGAGACTAACAATATTGATAATGATCCAGGTAATGGTGGAGAAAACAATGGAAACACTATGGACTCTATTAATACTGGTGGTGGATCATCTAGTCAACCTGGCAACAACTCAGGGGGAGATGGTGGATCAACTAGTCAGCCTCAACATCACAATGATAATTCTGGAGAATCATCAAGATTGAATCTTCCAAGGGAAAAGATCTAAAGTAGAGATCATCCTTTTGATCTAATCATTGGTGATCCAGATGTTGGTGTTCGGACTAGGAGTGCAACTCATAATGAATGTTTATATTCGAGTTTTCTTTCTTAGGAAGAAACGAAGAAAATTGAAGATGCACTAGCCGATCCGGATTGGGTTCTTTTCATGCAAGAAGAACTTAATCAATTTAAGAGACAAGAAGTCTGGGCCCTGGTTCCAAGACCAAAGAACAAGTCTGTTATATTGGAACTAGATGGGTCTACCGTAATAAACTTGATGGTGATGGCATTGTTGTACGAAACAAAGCCATACTGGTTGCTAAAGGTTACTCCTGGGATGAGGGAATTTATAATGATGAAACCTATGCTCCAGTTGCACGTCTTGAGGCCATCAGAATTTTTCTTGCATTTGTTGCACATTCCAACTTCAAAGTTTATGAAATGGATGTGAAAACTGCATTTCTGAATGGAAAGCTTGAAGAGGAAGTTTATCTTGAACATCCCCTGGCTTTGAAAATCCAGAATTTGCTGATTTTGTATAATTCTTGTTTACACCTTTTTATGGACTCAAGCAGTCACCACGAAGCTGGTATGACACTCTCTCTGAATTTTTACTTTAAAATGGTTTCACTAGAGGTGTCATAGACAAAACTCTCTTTTACAAATTGCATGAAAATAATATGATATTTGTTCAAGTATATGTTGATGATATTATATTTGGTTCTACTAATGAAAACTTGTGCAAGAGATTGGCTAAGTTGATGTAGGGTAACTACGAGATGAGTATGATGGGTGAACTGTCATTCTTTCTTGGTCTTCAAGTAAGTCTGAAAGATGATGGGATCTTCATTTGCCAATCAAAATATGTCAGAGCTCTCATAGAAGACTCTTCACCGGCAAAGACACCCATGGCCACTCCCACTAAGCTTGACCAGGACAAATCTGGTAAAAAAGTTGATATTTGAAGCTATAAAGGTATGATCGGCTCATTACTCTATCTCACTGCAAGTAGACCTGATATAATGTTTGTAACATAATTATGTGCAAGGTTCTAAAGTGATCCTAAAGAGTCACATCTTATAGCTGTTAAAAGAATTTTTAGATATCATAAGGGTACACAAAATCTAGGTATCTGGTACCGGCTTTGACCTAACAGGCTATACATATTCTGATTATGTAGGATGCAAGATAGACAGGAAAAGCACTTCTGGAAGCTGTCAGTTTCTAGGATGACGGTTGGTTTCCTGGTGCAACAAGAAACAACACTTAGTATCTACCTCGACAGCGAAAGCAGAATATATGGCCGCAGGTAGATGTTGTTCTTAGATCTTTTGGATTAGGAATCAGCTTAATGACTATGGACTTGTATTAAACAAAATTCCTACATTTTGTGTTAATACAAGTACGATAGCCATTTCCAACAATCCTGTACAACATTCTAGAACAAAGCATATTGACATAAGGTATCATTTTATTAGAGAAAATGTCATGAATTGAACTGTGGTGTTGTATCTTCAGCTAATCAGATTGCTGACATCTTCACTAAACCACTTGATGAATCCACTTTATCAAGATTGGTTTGTGGACTTATAATGTTAAACATGACATGAGCTCTTGTAAATAGTTTCTATTTTAATTTTGTTTCATGATTGTAAAGTATTTCTTATTGGTATCTATGTTGTGAATACTAATTATGTTGTGAATATTTCTGTGGTTTTGTAAATATTCAAGTAATTGGCGGTTGCAATGACTTTGTCGTCCATATCACGGATAGACATTGGAATTGCTGGTTCTTTACTGAACTAAGTGCCTTCACAGGCATCCGAGGGAAACTTGGACACGTTGCCATCTAAAACATCCTTGTCTACCCTCCCGGAAGGAATATTTCCGGATCCCCAAAGGGATCTTTCACCCTTGAATGTGAAAGGCAATCTACTCTGGTAGAGGATTCTTCTAAGGATCATGTGCCTTAACAGGTATCTGAGGGAAACATAGGTTTCATGCCATTGAAAGGCCTATTGTCTACCCTCCCAGAATGAAACTCTGGATCCTTTAAAGGATTTACTACTCTCTGAAAGTAGTAGGCAACTTGTGGACTATGACTTGGATTTATCTGATGAGTCTACATGGACTGGGAATTACGAACTCCCATTGCACCACCAATGACCTTTCCATGAAGAGGCTAAGGTGATCTTAATTGCAGGTACATCACACTTTGGAAGCTCAGGATTTGTGTGGAGTGAAACACTTACAGAACTTGTGAGTGAAACCTTTACCCATAAACTGAGAGATATTTTGAGTGTCGAGTGATACACCTGCAGAATGTTTTAGTGAGACACCCACTGTTTACCAAATTTAAACCTTATTGTTCAAAATTGGTATCTATAATGTTTTCTCTAAGTGGATGCTTACTATGGTTACTTTTCTACTGGATGCACCTTCTACGAAGCCATGTCTTCTTCATACTGGATTCTGTCATTCAATGTTTTAACTAATCAGTTGGTATCATTATTGATAACATTTGAGGATTCCTCAACTAAGGGGGAGAAATATTGACAGAACTCTGAGAGGGAGAATATTCTATGATCCATGATCTTAAGAGGAGAATGTTTTATGCCTCACTTAGGTGGAGTATATTCATGTTCTAATCATTCATCTAAGGGGGAAGATTGAGGGAGAATTACATGTTATATCTTGGAAGGAGATTGCAAGGCCTCTGGGGAGATTGAAAGGTCTTAAGTGATTTAAAGACATTCTAGAAGAAGTAGCTATGCGAAGAAAAATGGAGACTGGTACAATGTTATATGTATTACCAGAAACCATCTACTATGTACATTTTAAATGTTTTATGATTCTCTTATTAATTGGGATTTTTTCCTAATAGGTTGAGTTGGTATTAATATTTATTGAGTCATAGAAAGTTGTTAGTTGTTGTTAGTTGAGTTATCCTCATCTGAATTTGTGTGTTAGTGTTTAACAAACAAATGGGGGAGATTGAAAGGCCTTATTGCAAGGTACATGTCTAAGCCTATTTGTACAACCAGTGATAACTCAACTTGTGCCTGATGACCTCTCTACTTGTAACTCAACTTGTAACTCAACCTGGATTAGTCTCTGATAAGTTATGATAGTAGATAGTAGATAGTTTAGTTGGAATCAGTTCAAGAATGTCAAGTATATACAAGAATCAGAATGTCAAAAGAATTCCAAGGTATCCTCTACAAGCCACTCGAAGAAGTTCATTTCATATGATCAAGCCTCAGTGTTAAATAAATTGTGTAGCAGTTTAAGGAGTTCTGAAGGTACGAAGATTCAAGTATTTATTTCATCAGAGATTCCATATGTGTACTGAAATGAAGTTGAACTAGAAGACAAAGATTCAAAGACCCGACCACAGCTCAAATGTTTAATTGATGGAGAATATTCAATTTAGTTAGGCACAGATGAACCAGACAGTACATTTGTGTGTCAGCTATTTATATTTGAATATTTAACATCAAAGGAATGTGGTCGTCCAAGCCGAGTAATGATCAAGACGAAGGCTCATCAAGACATTTGCTTTCTGGAATATACACTTTTTAATTAATTCTTTGTTAATTAATTAATCTCTATTAATTTATTTAGTTATTAAATTAATTCAATTTGAATTAATTTGATAATTAAGTTTATTAATAAGTTAATTGATTTAGAATTAATTTACAAAAAGAAAGCAAAAGAAAGAAGGCTAAAAGGAAGGACAAAGAGACCGCCGCTCAGACCTGTCTAGCTATGGGAAAAAGAATTATCACCAACGCTATGGAAAGTGATATATTCTTAATGCTGGAAACCCGGTTGGAATTGATTTATAATTTTCAAAGCAAAAGGGATCCAGTTCTAGACCCACAGGAGACTGAATCTTAGTCCTGTCTGACTATGAGGGAAAAGAATTATCACCAACACTGTGGAAAGTGATATAATCTTAAAGCTGGAACCCCGGACGGAATTGATTTATTATTTGCAATGCAAAAGGAGTCCGGTTCTCGGCCCTCTATAGACCGCAGCTTGGACCGTAAGGATTTATTTATATTAATAAATATTTTAATTAATTAGAAAATTATATTTATAAATGTCTAATAATATTAGATATTTATTTATATAATTTCTGGATTAAATTAAATATTTATTAATTAAAGATTATAAGCTGTGCAGGATTAAAAGCATTTCTAAGGAGCTGGCTATAATAAGACAAAATAGACTAAAGGACGAAAGTTAATAAACTTTCGTCTCAGCGTCACTGTCTTGTATTACCGAAGCCTTTCCCCATGACAAAGTGAATGATTGTCATACCTTGCCTCTCCCCATGACAAAGTCTCTGATTATCATACCTTGCCTGATTGTCATGCCTACTGAATGCTTCCATGACATACCTTTGTCATGCCACTCCTTAACTTGATTAAGTTCTATGACAATTACATGGATCAGTATGACAATCTAAGCTATTGTCATGCTACAATTGGGTCCGTAGGAAAATATGAAGGATTGTCATACCAAATAAAATTCGGTATGACAATGCAGCATGACATGTGACTTGGTGGCTAAGGTATGAAACGGTATGACAATCTATAAGATTGTCATGCCACTTATATTCGATATGACAATGTATAGAATTGTCATGCCATGTTCAATTCGGTATGACAAACTGAGAATTTGTCATGCCAACTGAAACTGTATGACAATGAGAACATTGTCATGCCAACTGATAAATGGAACCTTCCAGGTGCGGTATGACAATCTATATGATTGTCATACCGTGCCCAAAAACAATATAAATGAATTTTATTTTATATAATTAATCCAATAATTATTCACTTAATTATATTAATCATATAAATTCATAAATTAAATTAATTCAAGTGTGAATCAATTTAATAAATAAATTACATAACTTATATAATTATTTTGATATGTGAATAAATTAAAAGAATAATTATATTGAGCACTTCATCAGCAGCAGGTCTTCTGACTTCCTTTAAAAGATCTGATTCTTTGTCTTGATTGAACGACCACCTATTGTTGATGCAGAATATTTAATCTGAGTAGCTGATACACAAATGTACTGTCTGGTTCATCTGTATCTAGGTGAATCAAATATTATTTATCAAATAAACATTTGAGAAGTGGCTTGTTCGTCAAGTCTTTGTCTTCGTAGTTCTTCTTCATAAGTAGAAATAGATTGGAATCTTCTGAATAAATAAAGTATTAAAACTTTATACCTTCTGGACTTCTGGACGTGCTACAAAATATTATTTGTACACTGAGGCTTGAACATATTAATAAACTTCTTTCAGTGGTGTGCAGCAGCATCCTGAAATTCTTCAGACATATGATTTTAATAAATCACTTGACGTTCTTCGAACGGATTCCTTTAATAGAGCTTGCTATTTTACTTTCTTTCTTATCAGAGTTGAGTTGATACTCTTAAATACAAATATGCTAAACATGTGCCTTTCAATCTCCCCCAATTTTTTGTTAACATAACATGCAAATTATCGAGAGGATAACTCAACTAACTGATAAGACAAAGGATTAAACATGAATTGTAAATAGCAAAAAGTTTCTGGTATTTCATTAAACATTGACCAGAATTAAAACAAGTACATTAGATTACATAAGGATGTTCTTACTGAACATATATTACAAATTCCTTATTAAATCTAAAGATCAACTTCTCCTTCTTCGATATCAGAATCGTGAAGAATAGCAGTTGACGGTTCTTCTCTGGTTGGCACTTCTGATGTAGTGGACTCACCACGCTTCTTACGTTCCCTTTCCAGAGCTAGTTGATGTAACACTTCCATCTCCACAGGGTCTTCCTGGAAGTCTGATGGCTGAGATTTGGTAACACCCTTCATCCTTCGAAAGTATTGAGAAATGTTCCTTCGGGTGCAGTAAGACAAGATCACATCATCAGCATCAGACTTGGCTTTAGAAGCGAAGCCCTTGGTTCGAAGTGGAGTGGATGCTAGAGCCAGTTGCTTAGCAGGATACTTAGGTAAAGCTTCTCCATTCAGATATACAGTGCTTAAGAGCTCCTTGTGAACGAACTTTATACTATATGGATTTTTGACAACCTGTGGACTATTGAAGACAGCACAATCCAACAGCTTGTCACGAAGGAGTTCGTTCAGGTTGGAGCATCGCTTTACCTTATTGCGAAGTACCCAGAGCTCAGACACAGAGAATGATTTAAGAAATTCAACAGATAACCTAAATGAACCATTTCTCCGTGTATATACAATCAGCTCCCACTGTTCTAGCAAGTTATTGACTCCAACAGTCAAGTAATCAATTTCTAAAGCGAAGGCATGCGCAAAGATATCCTTGTCAGGGTTTACCTCTCGAAGATCGTAGATCAGAGATAAAAACTTTCTGTCATTGAAAGGCTCCCTTTGAGGTCCATTGAAAATCCTCTTTGCTATGTCCCAGCTTTTTCCAACTTTCCTTTTTATATCAAGATTCTTCTGCTTGCACGCAACATCATATATTTTCTGCTTCTCTTTCTTGATTTGATCCTCAGTGATCATCTTGTCCTCTAGAAGTTTCTGGTAATCACGAAGCTTACGCTTCCTAGCTTCATTCTCAGCTTTAAACTTCCGGACATTTTCTTCGTGTTCAGGATCAACAGGTTCTTCATCTTGAAATAAATAGCTCTCCTCAAATTTGCCTTCTTCCTCTGCTTGACGGTATGTAGCATCGAAGACGTCATCATCATCCATGTCTTGTGGAAAATCATCATAATTATCAGAATTGAAGACATTCTCAGATTGATGTAACGGCTCTTTGCCTTTTGACTTTCCAGAATTGTCAGGAGCAGATTCAGAAGTATTCCCTTTATTGCTTTGATTTGAACTATTTCCCCTGTCACCTTTGTCTCCATCTCCTCCATCTTCTCTATCTCCTCTATTCTCCCCCTTAGTTGAGGGATCCTCTCTAGAGGTATCAGCATCTGACTTTGAGTTCTGTAGGAGTTGATCCAGTTTTCTGTCGACATCATCAAATTTTGCCATATAAAGAGCATGGTTGGATCTCATCTCGACAGTCAACTCATGAATTTCTTCCTTAAGCTCATCCCTGGAAGAACTGGATGGCCTTTCATCAGCTTTCTTCTCTAGGGTCACCACCTGTGCTCTGTGCACCCTTTAGCCTTTCATTCTCAACAATCATCCAGGCTAATTCAGCTTTCAGCTTAGCCATTTGTTCCTCAAACAGAGCCGGGTTAGTGTGTGCACTCACCTCACGTACACTCATAGCTGTTTCACTAGCCTCACGTGCATGTGTATCGCTCGGTGTTTGCCTTTCTTCACTCATTGTATCCACTCTTCCAGCTGAACCTGTATAAACTACCAATGTCCCCTGAGATGGGTTCAAAGGTAGTGGAGGAACAAATTGTCCTCCAGATGCCTGTGAGGGCAGATTTACTTGCACGCTGCCAAGTACCTCCTGATCATAAAAGAAAGTGCGATCAGCATAGTTTTCATACATATTAACCTGGTTTTGAAAAACTGTGCAATCAGTAAACATAGTAACATGTGTATCTGTTTGGACTTGCACTAGCGTGAGTGCTAGCGCAGCTTGACTCTGTACAGGGTACCGTGGCAGGGCGATCATGTTAGGTCCTATGAACTCACTATATAAGTTAATATAGTGAACACAATCAATAAATCAGAATGACAATATAAGAGATTGAAAGCAGTAAACTCTTATTCACAAGGCTTGAATGGTTACAAAAACTCTCTCAGTGATTTATATATTATCACTAAGAGCTGCTAGGGTTCTTAACAATGTACTCGATAACTTAACTCATCTAGAGTAACCCTAATCTGTGTTTATATAGACACAGTTACAAAATCAATCTATGATTTGATATCCTATAAATCAGCTATGTATTCTATCAATCAAAGATTGCTACTGTTTTCTGTTTAGTTTCCATAGTCAGCAAATCACTCCTCCGCTTCTATCCTTCCTTGAAGTATATCCGCTTCTGAGCTCTTTCCACGTGTAAACTCTGACGAGTCTTGACTATGTAAACTCTGATCAGACTTTATCAAACTCTGGTCAGACTTTACTAAACTCTGATCAGCTTCAAGCTTAAACTCTGATCACTCCTGTTCTAAAACAAACTTTAAGAACATTAGTAATCATCAATTATATCTAACAATCTCCCCCAACTTGTGCATAAATATTTTATGTGCAAGTTAACAGATAATTGATGATGTCAAAACAAATAAGTCAAATGCAACAGAGTTTAGCTACATAACAGAAAACTTTTAAAACTTACAGATATTTTACTCCTTAGCTTCATAGACACCATGAGCTGTCTTTAGATATTCTCTGAGGAGTTCTCTTTCAGCTTCTGCAAGTGCTGTGATCATCTGTCTCTTGATCTCCCTTAGTTCTGGATCTGAAACTCCAGTTTGGTAAATTGCAGCTCTGAGATCATAGATCTTGTTTCTTCTCATGTCTCTATCCAGCCTGATATTGTAAGCTTTATCAGACTCTTCATTGAATGCAAGAGTACTGATTCCAGCTATTGTTTCTATTTTTGCTGAATTCTTCTTCATCTCAACCAGCTGTCCTTGATGATTGAAGTATTTAGGAATAAAAGGTCCAGCATTCTTGTTTCCTGTAATACCCATCTTTCTTCTGATTTGATCTTTGAGCAGATTAGAGATGTGTTGACATGACTTGTTCTTCACTTGAAATATGTGTGAGACATATCTCAATTCCTCCCAGTGTTTAGCATAGGGATCAGCTTCAATTACTCTAAACACTGTTCCATCAGACATGAAGTAGATAAGAATGTTATCACCTCTGTCATTCTTCACCAGTTGGACTGAATCAAGTTTGTCCATTCTTTCTTGCAATGCTCCAGTCTTGGGAGCACAGAGAGATGAGGGGTCTGTTGACATTGATCCTATACTCTGATCAAAATTTTCATATTTAGATCCCAGTCCTCCTTTATCTCTTCCTGCTTTTCGATGAGAGATTGGTTGAATTGAGCCCTTTTCAAAATTTATCTCAGTCATCAGACTTGGCTTTGCAAATCCTGGTAATGGAGTTGTTGTTGGTTTGAACACAGCTTGAGCCTTGTCAGAGGTTGTGTCTTTCTTTGTTTCCTTATTAACTTGAGCTGTGTCAGAGGTTAATTTTTCTTGTTGTGATTCTGCAACCTAAGCTTTGTCAGAGATTGCAGCTTCTGATTTCTTTCCCTTTACAACTTGATCTTTGTCAGAGGTTGTAGGCTTCTTCTGAGTCAACCCTTTTTCTAGGTGTTCATCTACTTTGCTTTTTCCCTTGGATGTATACTCATCTTCAGAGTATATCTTTTTGACTGGTAAACTCTGATCAGCAACAGTAGCTTCCTTGATCAGTATCCCTTTCTCCTTTGGTCTGGCAGTTGATTTTGCAGGTTTCTGAATCTTGCCTGAGGTTATAGCTTCAACATGTTCTTTCTTCAGTTCTGCTTCCTCTGCAGCAATCAACTCCAAATCCAATTTGGCTTCTGGATTTTCTTGTTCAAATATCAGTCTAGCAAGTTCTTCATCAGTCATTGGTTTATCTGATC
The DNA here is from genome assembly GCF_001625215.2 of Daucus carota subsp. sativus. Taxonomy (NCBI): domain Eukaryota; kingdom Viridiplantae; phylum Streptophyta; class Magnoliopsida; order Apiales; family Apiaceae; genus Daucus; species Daucus carota. The sequence continues at coordinate 1,914,636 of NC_030382.2, read as the reverse complement.
CAGCCACTGGTCTTTGCTTTGATCCAGATGTGACATTATGTGTTGGAACTGGAGCAGACTTTGAGCTTTGCTTAGACTTTGAACTGTCAGAGTTTGAAACTCTTCCACCAGTTGCAGCTTGAAATCTTTTGTTCTTTGTAAAGTCATCCACATCATCATCATCATCATCATCATCATTTTTCTTTCTCTTCAGAGTTTGAGAAGTAGTCTTGCATTTGACATTAGCTACTCTCTCCCCCTTTTTGACATCATCCTCATCAGGAATCAGTATTGAAGTTATCAGAGAAAGTGAAGATTGGATGGCTTCAAGCTGTTTGGACATTTTGGATTGAGTAGACTCAATGGTGGACATCCTCTGTTCCAGAGATTGATTGGCAGACACCAGCTTCTTCATGTCTTCCTTTAGAGGTAGCAAATGCCTTTTCTTGTCCATATTCTGAGTTTCTTTAAAGTTGGCTACCTCTGTTCTAAGTCCATCTATAGACTTAGATGTCTGAGCATGAGCAGGATGAAATGTCTTCAGATAAAGAACTGTAGCTTTGAGACTTGACATGACATCAGAGTTTGTGATTTTATTCTCTGCCATAGATAGGAAATCTTCAGCTTTTGCTGGCTCCAGAGAATGCTGGTGGCTCAGCCAGAGTTTATCCCATACTTCATGAGGTGGATCAACCTGAAGATCCCTGGGAAGTGGCTCAGAGTTTGTGTTCAGAGTTTGCAGCCTGGCATTATATTGGCTGGTAGACTCCCACTTTTGTTGTTGATGAGACAAAGGGACTTCATCCTCATCATTATTTTCATCATCTGAACTTTCATCATCCTTATCATCATCAGATGCAGGATCTTCAACATTCTCAACAGGATCTGGAATAACAGTCTCTTGAGCTGCAGATTTTGATTTTGATTTGCTAGGCTCTTCACTAGCCTTTGCAAGAGACTGCAGTGCTTCCAAAGCTACCTTGTTAGAGTCTTCAATGACAGCATCTGACTTGTAGTTTTCTGGTGCTGTATCATGAATAATGGCACCCTCAGGAAACTTCAATGGAGAATGAGGAATTGGAGTGGAGGGTCCATGATCAGATATTGGAATTTGAGAATCAGACACTGTAGTCTCAGCTTCAGCTGTAGATTGTTCCTTGCATATTATTTCCTCATCTACTTCAGATGAAGTAGAGGATGCTGTAGCAGCAGAGATTGGAACAGCTTCAAGGGGATGCACCATCAGAGCTTGAGATATATCAGTAAGTGAAGTGGATGGTGCTTGCTCTTCCTCAACAGTAAAATCTGTGATCTCAGTAATGGGCACCTTTGCCCTCTTAGGCTTGTTTGCCCTTCTTTTAAATCTAGCTGTCTTTGATTTAGGACTGGCCTGGGAAGGTTCAGAGTTTGTTGCAGGAGGGACTTCCAGATCTTCATAATCATAAGCTGCAACAAGTCTCCTTCTTTTCTGCTTTGGTGGAGAAGCAGCTTCAGTGTGTAAAGTCTTAGAGACTGTATCAGAGTTTACAAGAGGAACTCTGTCAGAGTTTGCTGGCACATCAGAGTTTGACTTCAGAACTTGTGTAGCAACAGAGGTTCTGGTCTTCTTAGTGGAAGGGGCATCAGACTTTGTGGACTTTGATGGTTTTGGCGTAGATTTGGTGGAAGGGGTTTTGAGTGATGATCTGGTGGCTGTAGGAGAGACTGGAGGTTGTGGTTGTGGTGCTTGAGGCAGATTTAGCTTAGCTCTTAATGGAGCTGGAATTTGTAAAGGCCTGAGAACTGGTCTCTTCTCATCTTTAGATATGAGATCTTTGAAAACCCTTTTATGAAGTTTAAAAGGTTTGATCTCATCTGCAGCATCAAAAGCCACTTCTCCAACAGTGGCATTAAACAGCAATTGGCAAAATCGTGAAAAATATATAATCTGACGATTTTCATGCATTCTTTCACCAATATTTCTAATAACTAATCTACCAAAATCGAAATTAGTAGAATAGATCAGAGAATACCCAATCTGTAGCATGTCCATTGGTATGGCATCCCAATTTGTAGATTTCTTCTGGAAAGCCCTGGTAATGCAGTCAAAGAAAAAGCTCCACTCCTTCCTGAGTCCTGGACGCTTTAATTGACCCAATTTATCTAGAGAGTCGTAGTAGCCCAAATCAATCATCATGGTTCTGAGATTGGCATCTCCATTAGTAATATAAGCAGCATGCTCTGGCAGGTTGAGTGCTGCTCGGAAGGTGGCTGGAGTGACAGCATATTCCGCTCCGTCATATTCAAATACAATGGATGGTGACCCAGCTTCACCACCATTGTCATAATGCCCTGTTCTCCAGAAAGTGATGATTTGGCTTCCAGAGAGTCTGGCAGGAGCTGTAAGGGCAGTGGCCAGGGCACTCTGTGCCAAGAATTGCTGGATGGGATGATAATCCCTTGGAACATCAGTGGTGTCAAGAATGGCTGAGTGGTTGTTTGGTACAAACTCCACACCTGCATAGGTAAACGCTGAAGTCGCCATTAGAACAGAGTTTGTAGAGGAAGAAAAGTGTTTGAGAAAGTGTGTAAGAGAAGATTTGAATTGCAGAGAGAAAAGCGTAAGAGTTTGTTTAGAGAGTGTGTGTAAAGATGAAGTGTATAAGTGAATAATAAGCAATAAAATCTGATGTGATAAACTCTTCAGATTTTGTGTAGCTGTACAAGCTTGGGCTTTTTGTTCAGCTGGACACCTGTCAGATTTTGACTGGTAGATGAATGTTAGTGGCATGGAGAAAAGAAAATAGTAATCATGAGCGCAGTAAAACTTGTGCAGTTATAAATGCTGATTACACGTTCTCCTATGAAAATGTTTTACATGTAAACCCACTAACAATACAGCCGTTTGGTACACTCTCTTCACATTCTCTGAATATTTGAACTCCTGAAATTGTATGAGATTTAAAAATCAAGATTAAATTCCTCGAATTTTAAACTCTGAGATTTAAAACAAAGAAAATAAATTTCTAAATACCTCAGAATAAGACATAATGTTTAGAACATTCATCAAAAAATCAGAGTTTGGCATAAAATCCATAGCTCAATAATGTGCTTGTGAAATAATGTGTGTGATTCACCATATTAAATCAGAGACTAAAGAATTTCACAATTTCGTAATTATAAGGTAGACAAAAATAATTTATTTAAACTCTCAAGACATAGACAACAGACATACTCTGATGAAGAAATATATAATATAAACTACCCCCCCCCTTTTTTTTTCAAGATGCTTTTCAGTGTAAATGAATCACGACCTTTAAATATAATTTTGCAACAATATTTCTCCAGTAATCAGAGATTGTGACTGGTCACCATAGATTATAAAATCTTAGCACTTACTTAATACCAGCAAATGTTTGGGTCTTCCCAGTCACTGTCATATAGACATCTAAGATCTCAAAGGAGTACTATGCTTATTTTCAGGGGTGTGTATAGTATCAGAGTTTATAATCACTGTCTATTTTACTGAGAGAAAATGCAAATTAATCAGTCTCACTTATAATTAAGATATGTGAAGTAATAGAGTCTCAATGATATCAACATGCATATAGTGTAAAATAGTAGCACAAAATTGAGATCAAGATTAAAGAACTTAACTGAGATTCATGATTACTAATTCAGATCATGCTTCATAGTATCTTCACAGGTTATTTGTCTCAGAGAGTTAAAAATGAGATCATTTATCAAGATTCAGAGTTTACAAACATCAGAGAATATCGTCAGAGAATGACAATCAGAGTAAAACAAACAGAGTATATCGTCAGAGAATGTCATCAGAGTTTAACAATCAGAGAATATCATGGCAAGTTTGTGAGCAATTCATATGGTAATTTGACAATTTGAACTTGAAGGATCTGACCATTGTGTTTACTCAGTTCCTGATATCATTCCTAGCTCATTCACCAGCCTAGTAAAGGTTGCTTCACTTAGTGGTTTGGTGAATATGTCTGCTAGCTGCTGTTCTGTGGGAACAAAGTGAAGTTCAATGGTTCCTTCCAGCACGTGCTCCCTTATAAAATGATATCTGATACTGATGTGCTTTGTCAGAGAATGTTGAACTGGGTTTCCTGTCATAGCAATAGCACTTTGGTTATCACAATAAATAGGAATTTTAGAAAAGGATAACCCATAGTCCAACAATTGATTCTTCATCCAAAGAATTTGAGCACAGCAGCTGCCTGCAGCTATATACTCTGACTCTGCTGTTGATGTTGAAATTGACTTTTGCTTCTTGCTGTACCAAGAAACAAGTCTTCCACCCAGAAATTGACAACTCCCACTTGTGCTTTTCCTGTCAATTTTGCAACCTGCAAAATCTGCATCAGAGTATCCAATTAGACTAAAATCTGATTCTCTAGGATACCATAGTCCCAATGATGTGGTCCCCTTGAGATATTTGAATATCCTCTTTACTGCAATCAGATGAGGCTCTCTTGGATCTGCCTGAAATCTTGCACATAGACATGTGGCATACATTATGTCTGGTCTACTTGCAGTCAGATAAAGCAAAGATCCAATCATTCCTCTATAGTTTGTGATATCCACTGATGCACCAGTATCCTTGTCTAGTTTGGTTGCTGTTGCCATAGGAGTAGTTGCAGCTGAACTGTCTTGCATACCAAATTTCTTCAAGAGATTTCTGGTATACTTGGCTTGATTGATAAAAATCCCATCTTCAGTCTGTTTAACTTGTAAACCCAGAAAATAACTGAGTTCCCCCATCATGCTCATTTGGTACCTAGACTGCATGAGCTTGGCAAATCTTTAACAGAGTTTAGCATTAGTGGAACCAAAAATGATATCATCAACATAGATTTGAACTAAAAGCAGATCATTACCATGATTCAAATAAAACAGGGTTTTATCTATGGTACCTTTAGTAAATCCACTTTCAAGAAGAAATTGAGCCAGAGTTTCATACCATGCCCTTGGAGCCTGCTTTAGTCCATAGAGTGCTTTGTCCAATCTATAAACATAGTCTGGATGCTTTGGATCCACAAAGCCTGGAGGTTGTTCAACATATACCTCTTCATCCAGTTTCCCATTAAGAAAAGCACTCTTGACATCCATCTGGAATACTTTGAACTTCTTGTGAGCAGCATAGGCCAGAAAGATTCTAATTGCCTCCAATCTTGCAACTGGATCAAATGTCTCATCATAATCAATACCTTCTTGTTGTGAGTACCCTTTTGCCACAAGTCTTGCTTTATTCCTTGTAATTACACCTTCACTATCTGTTTTGTTTCTGAAAACCCATTTTGTACCAACTATGGATCTATCTTTAGGTCTTGGTACTAGGGTTCAGACTTTGTTTCTCTCAAACTCATTTAGCTCTTCTTGCATTGCTTGAATCCAGTCAGCATCTTGAAGAGCTTCCTCCACCTTTTTAGGTTCTGTTTGTGACAGAAAGCAATGATGTAAACACTCATTTGCTGTAGCTGTCCTTGTTTGCACACCTGCTTCTGGATTTCCAATTATCAAATCAGGTGTGTGAGATTTTGTCCACTTCCTAGCATGTGGAAGTTGGCTACTTTCATCATTGGATCCTCTCCCTTGATCCATGCTCTCTTGATTCTGTTGATCATTCTCTGTAGCTCCCCCTAAATTTGTGCTATCAGAGTTTGAATCAGCATTCTCTGATGAGTTTGAGTCAGCATTCTCTGATGAGTTTGAGTCTTGGGTAGAGTCTGAAACAGTCTGATGCTCCCCCTCAACGTTTGCTTCATCATCATGAACCTGTAAATTTTCACCAGAGTTTGCTGTATTTTGTTCACAGTCAGAGTTTGACTGTTCATCAGAGTTTGTCGAATCAAAGAATATTTCTTCATTTTCAAAATGCAGTTCTTCATGATCATCCATGTCTGCTAAACCCATAATTCTCTTGTCATCAAATGACACATGTATGGATTCCATGATCACTTTGGTTCTTAGATTATAGACTCTGAAGGCCTTTGTTGTCAGAGGATAACCTACAAAAATGCCTTCATCAGCTTTTAGATCAAACTTGGTAAGCTGTTCTGGATGAGTCTTCAATACAAAGCATTTGCACCCAAATATATGAAAGTACTTCAGATTTGGCTTCTTTTTCTTCACCATCTCATATGGGGTCTTGCCATGCTTATTAATCAGTGTTGCATTTTGAGTGAAACAAGCTGTTTGAACAGCTTCTGCCCAGAAATAAGTGGGTAATTTAGCCTCATCAAGCATAGTTCTGGCAGCTTCTATTAAAGTCCTGTTTTTCCTTTCAACTACACCATTTTGCTGTGGTGTACCAGGTGCAGAAAATTGTTGTACTACACCTCTTTCTTTGCAGAACTCTTCCATTGTTGAATTTCTGAACTCAGTTCCATTATCACTTCTAATGATCTTTACTTTGTCTTCAGATCCATGGTCCAGTTGCTTCACATGATCCATCAGATGCAGAGCTGTTTCATCTTTAGAGTGAAGAAAATATACCCAAGTGTATCTGGTATACTCATCAACAATGACAAGAGCATATTTCTTCCTTGCAATGGATGGTACATTAACTGGTCCAAATAGATCAACATGTAGAAGATAATATGGCTTCTTTATTGAGAATTCAGTCTTACTCTTGAAGGATGTCTTTCTCTGCTTGGCTTTTTGACATGAATCACATAATCCATCAGATGTGAGTAGTGATTCAGGAAGTCCTCTCACAAGCTTTTTCTTTATAAGCTCATTTATGGAGTTGAAATTGAGATGTGAGAGCTTCTTATGCCACTTCCAACTTTCTTCTGCAGAGATTCTTGTAGATAAGCAAATTGCTTTTCCTTCAGAGTTTGTAGGCAAGTGGATTTCATAAATATTTCCATGTCTGTGAGCAATCACTGCCACCTTGCCTGTTGACTTGCTTACTATCTCACTGTGTTCTTCATAGAAATCAACATGATATCCTCTGTCACAGATCTGACTGACAGAGAGTAAATTGTGTTTTAGCCCTTGAACAAGAGCTACATTTGATATGATGACATTTCCAAGATTGATGTTGCCATATCCCAGAGTCCTTCCTATGTTGCCATCTCCATAAGAAACACTTGGGCCAGCTTTCTCCACAAACTCTGACAGCAGGGCCTTATTTCCAGTCATGTGTCCTGAACATCCACTGTCCAAGACTAGGATATTCTTCCTGTTGCCCTGCAATCACAAAGACCACTAATTGTTAGTTTTAAGGACCCAGACTTGCTTGGATCCTTTGGTCTTATTAAGTTTGTTAGCTTTTGCAGCAGAATTATCATTATCAGAGTTTGAGCTAACAGACTTTGGAACAGAGTTTGTACTAGAAACAGATTTTGTACTTGCAGAATTTTTATTAACCTCTTTCAAAGAAGGTTTCAATTGATAATAATCATAATACAAACTATGATATTCTTTGCAAGTATAAATAGAATGCCATAAACTACCACAATGAAAACATGGATCCTGTGGTTTATATCTAATACTACTTTTTCTAACTCCAGACTTTGTAGGTAAGGAGTTAATGTCCTTGTTCTTCCTGTAAAAATTAGCAAGATGATTAGTATTTCCACAGTTATGGCATGTCTTCCTAGGTGCATTTGGAATAGGCATGTAGTTATTACTCTTGTCTATTCCAACCTTGCCATTTCTATTTTTCCTAGGCTCCTTGTCTTTGTTATCAGACTTTACTTCTTTAAGCTTGTGCTTAAGCTGTTTCTGAGTCATCAATCCTATGTTAACCTGTTTGGGCTTATCAGATTTTAAATTGTTGTTAATCTCTGATTTTGGTCTACTCTGTTTAGACTTAGAGGATTCAGCAACAAATTTAACAGGTTTAACCTTAGGTTTTTGAGTTTTAACAAACTCTGTTTTTGATGACTCAGCTTCTGAGTTATCAGTGTAACCTAGTCCCTTCTTCCAGTTTCCACTACCTAAGATATCCTGAGTAGTTTTGCCTGAATTAGTCCATGTTTTAATAATATCCCTTTCCTTAGCAAGTTCTGATTGAAGAGATGCATACCTCTTTAATAATTCATCTTTGACAATGACAGCATCATCTCTTTCTTTCTGAACTTCTAACATCTGAACTAATTCTTTTTCTAGATAATCATTCCTTTTCTTTACACTTAGAATTTCAGATTTTAATCTTTCATTCTCTAAAGTCTGATCTCTAAAGCTGATATGCAAAGTTTTAAGGAACAATCTTAACTCAGTTATATCTTCAGTATCAAAGGCAAGAGTAGAATGAGGTACCTTAGCAGTAGATTCAGAGTTGTTGTCAGTGTTTGCCATTAGAGCATAATTGACTTCTTCTTCTGAATCAGATGTATCTGTCCAGTTTCCTTTCTTGGTGATAAAGGCTTTTTCCTTTTCTTTCTTGGCTTTCTTGCATTCAGATGCAAAGTGACCCTTTTCACCACAGTTGAAACAGGTATACTTGTCAGCTTTTCCAGCTTTCTCTTCCTTGCTCTCATTCTTCCTAAAGTTCTTCTTATCATAAACTCTGTCAGAGTTTCTGTCTTTCCTTGAAAAACTTTTGCCTTTGTTGAACTTTTTGTAGGCCAACTTCTTGAAGCTTTTCACCATCAATGCTGCTAACTGCATCATCTCATCATCACTTTCTTCAGAGTCTAAGGGAACATCAGAGTTTGAGTCATCAGAGTTTGATGACTCAATGTCAGACTTTGTGACATGAGCTTTTCCTTTGCTCTTAGCAGCTTCCTCTTGAACTTTCAGAGCAACAGACTTTGATTTTCCTCCATGGCGTTTGCTCCTCTGCTCCATCTCAAGTTCATGAGTCTTCAGTCTTCCGTAAACATCATCAAGAGACATTTCTCCAAGATCAAGATTGTCTCTTATTGTAGTGACTTTCAAATCCCATTTTTCAGGAAGAGCCAGAAGGAATTTGAGGTTTGAGTCTTCAAGATCATATTCCTTGTTCACCAGAGATAAGTCATTCAACAGCTTGACAAATCTGTCATACAGATCTGTCAAGGACTCACTAGATTTTGAATCAAAGTGCTCATACTCCTGTGTAAGGATTGTTTTTCTGTTTTTCTTTATGGCCTGAGTTCCCTGACATCTGGTTTCCAGAGCATCCCAGATTTGTTTAGCAGTTTTGCACCCAATCACTCTATTAGACATTGCATTATCAAGGGCACTGTGCAGAAGGTGTTTCACCTTAGAGTCTTTACCAATTGACAAGATGTCCTCAGGGGTATAATCTTTCTTTTCTTTTGGAACCATCTTCTGAGGTTCATATGCAAGCCCAACAGAGAGCTTGGTGGGCATATGTGGTCCATCATAGATCCTGTCAAGGTATTCTGGATCAACAGAGTCTAGGAATATGATCATTCTTTCTTTCCAGACTGGATATTCAGATGCCTTAAGGATTGGAACTCTAAAAGATGAAGCTTGTGATTTTTCAGACATGATTGTGATTAAGATCTCACTGTAGTTATCTTAACAGAGCTAGCTCTGATACCACTTGTTAGGTCCTATGAACTCACTATATAATTTAATATAGTGAACACAATCAATAAATCAGAATGACAATATAAGAGATTGAAAGCAGTAAACTCTTATTCACAAGGCTTGAATGGTTACAAAAACTCTCTCAGTGATTTATATATTATCACTAAGAGCTGCTAGGGTTCTTAACAATGTACTCGATAACTTAACTCATCTAGAGTAACCCTAATCTGTGTTTATATAGACACAGTTACAAAATCAATCTCTGATTTGATATCCTATAAATCAACTATGTATTCTATCAATCAAAGATTGCTACTGTTTTCTGTTTAGTTTCCATAGTCAGCAAATCACTCCTCCGCTTCTATCCTTCCTTGAAGTATATCCGCTTCTGAGCTCTTTCCACGTGTAAACTCTGACGAGTCTTGACTATGTAAACTCTGATCAGACTTTATCAAACTCTGGTCAGACTTTACTAAACTCTGATCAGCTTCAAGCTTAAACTCTGATCACTCCTGTTCTAAAACAAACTTTAAGAACATTAGTAATCATCAATTATATCTAACAGGTCAATTTCAATGGCTTCATTCTGTGGAGAGAATGAGTCCAGAGACTGTTTCAGTGCCTGTTCCATGTCCAAGCCTTTTTGGGAAGGCAAGGATGAGGCTGCAGATGTCTCTAGGGCTTTCAACCTTGGCTTCTCAATGGAAGACAGAGCTGCAGGTTGACTCGTCAAACTGCTTGTACTCCTCTTCCTGGCAATCTTACTAATAGGTTGAATAGTAGTGTTGATTGTTGTGTTTACAGAAGAAGGAGTTGTTTGAATAAGGTCATCAGCCTGGTTATGAACCTATGTGTTGTCAGGTTCATTGCTGGTAGTCTGGAAAACAAAATCAAGGTCACAAACATAATCAGACATATCTATATCAAAATTAGATGAGAGGTTAGAAAGTACCTGAGCTACCTGTAGGTCCTGTCGAAAGGACTACAACTCTGGATTTGAGGTTGAGTCAGCAGGCAGTGGTTGCGAGGTTGATTGTGTTTGTGGTATATATTGGTTGTGTTGTTGTTGTGGTAGAGGTTCAGATGAAGACGGTTGAGCTTCGAAGAAGTTGTATTCCTGAGGTTCGTCTTCAAATGAATGTGTTTGATGTAGAGGGGAATGATGTGGTGATTGGTATGGTGAATGGTGTGGGGATTGGTGTTGTTCTGGTTGTTGAGGTTGTAGCTGTTGCTGCTGTTGATTTTGTTGTTGTTGTTGTTGTGCCACTTGAAACTGATGCAGTTGAGGCTGAGCATTGAACTGTTCCAACAAGTATGGAGACACGACAAGGGGAACATTTTCATGTTTTCTCTTGTTGGTCAGAGATTTCATCAGTTTTGTACAGACACGCGGAGTTGGTGCAATTGGAGAATTGAAATATGAGTTCTTCTCCGCGTCTGTCATCTTATCATTCAAAAAGAGCATTAGGAAACGAGGGTAAAAACATACTACCCTGGCATTCTGTGCAACAGATCGACTGCTGAGTGGTCCCAACTTCTTTAGAATCGACTGAAGAAGCAACTTGCCAAAGTTGATCGGTCGATTGTGAACAATGCAGAATCCAATTATTTGAAGAAGGGAGGATATAATGTTGTAGTTGCTTCGAGTGGTAGGTGAAAAGACTTTCGCCAGTGTATCAAAGAACAAGTCCCACTTAGGTTTAAGATTCCCTTTCAGCATCCTTGGAAGATGAATCTCTCCTTGATAGTGAATTGTCTGAAATAACTGGATTATTTCATCATCTGTGGAAATCTCAGCAAAGTTGTTACGAGGAAATCCAAGAATCCTATTTATATCATCCACAGATACAGTGATACTTCGTCCACCTGCAATATTTCCCGAGACTCTGTAGCTATCCAGCAGGGTAGTGTTGATGGCAGAGGAGTAGAAGTCTTGGAGTGGTCTAATCTGCAAGTCAGCAGTTGCAGTGATCGCCGTGCTGACTAAGCTTTGACTGTTCAGGAATCTCACCCAAGGTCTGAATCTCTCCAAGCTGAGATCAGGGTCCAAATACCTGTTGTAGTTCGTCTCTCCGATCACAAATTGGCCAACCATTTTTATAATTAAAAATTGAATTAAGCGAGAATTTTTCAAATAAAATGTTAATTCTCAAATATCTCGCAAATTTCAATTAATAATTAATTAACAATTAACCAATTAATTAATAATTCGAATTAATTGATTAGACTCGAATTAAAAATTAATCAAATTGTAAATGACCAATTATAATTCCACAGAAAAAAAATCCACTAAGTCCAATAATCTCCAAGAATCCAAACAAGTCCCAAAATCCACCAAAAACCCCTCAAAATTCGAACTTCAAATCGAATAAATTTGAAAAACCCCAAACTTCCAAATCATGCAAAAGCTTCGAAATGTGATTGGGAACCCACGGAGAAGATCACAGCAGTGAATAATCGTTCAAACTTGAGCAAAATCCGTGCGAAAACAGTCCACAAAATCGCGAATGAGGGTTTGAAAAACACGAAAATCGGGCGGAGTAACGGCTTGATTTCTTGAAAATAACAGTAACCAGCAAGCGATTGGATGCTTGATTCAAGTTTCCAGCAAGTTTTTACACAAAAACTTGAAAAAAAAATTCGAAGTGAGTAACAATGGAGGTGTGTGTGTAATCGTCGTGTATATATATATGTATGACAATGGAAAGATATGTCATACGGGGTCATTAAAACGTCGGTATGACAAATGAGGGATATGTCATATTGGTTTTTGACTTCGGTATGACAATATCTGTGATTGTCATACTGAGGTTTTGAACGCTGGTTGGTGAGTGTAAAATAGAACTCGGTATGACAATCGATTAGATTGTCATGCCGAGTTTTATAACGCGTATAAAACACACAACATTACCCTGATATGACAAACGACTGATTGTCATACCGAGATACTTAAACCAGCCATACTGACTCGGTATGACAATCTTTTGGATTGTCATGCCGAGTTAAATATAAATAAAAACAGAAATATATATACAAATATTATGATTTTTGATTTTCTTTTGAAATAAAACTTTTTACACATAAAATCAAAAACCTAATACAGATAATATATAATATATTACACAAATATTTTGTAAAATTCAACTTTAATTAAATATAAATATTTATGAATTTAACTTTAATTCATTAAAATGAATTAACTTAAAATCTAATATTTATGCTTAATTATTTTGAAAAATACAAAATACACACAAATAATTATCTAAATGCTTGACAAATAATACAGGGGAGTGTGCAGCACTTAGAAAATTACAGAAACATATATGAACATGCATAATTATACAGAAAATTATCAGATAATTTACAAACAATTATATAAAATCTAATAAAATAGATATAATTACACAGAAAATTCACAAAAATATATAATAATATATAAAACAAATATATAATATATACAAATAGAATCATGGCATATTTAACATCCCTAGCTCACAAACCAACTTAGAGAAAGTGGATTCATCAAGTGGTTTAGTGAAGATGTCTGCAATTTGATCAGCCGTGGGTACAAAATGTAACACCACAGTACCTTTCATGACATGTTCTCGAATAAAATGATACCTGATATCTATGTGCTTGGTGTGGGAGTGTTGCACTGGATTGTTTGAAATGGCTATGGCACTGGTGTTGTCACAAAATATTGGAATTTTGTTAACATTAATACCATAATCATTTAATTGATTCCTGATCCAGAGAATCTGAGCACAACAACTCCCAGCAGCAATGTACTCAGCTTCAGCAGTAGAAGTGGACACTGAGTGTTGCTTCTTGCTGTACCAGGAAACCAACCGACGTCCTCTATCAATCCTGCAACCGGCATAATCAGAATATGTATAGCCGGTTAAGTCAAAACCAGTATTCTTAGGGTACCAAATACCTAAACCAGGTGTACCCTTAAGATATCTAAAGATTCTTTTGACGGCTATAAGATGTGATTCTTTAGGATCAGCTTGAAACCTAGCACATAAACATGTTGCAAACATGATATCTGGTCTACTTGCAGTAAGATAAAGTAATGAGCCAATCATACCTCGATAGCTTGTGATATCAACTTTCTTACCAGATTTATCCTGGTCAAGCTTTGTGGCAGTGGCCATGGGTGTCTTTGCCGGAGAAGAGTCTTCTAGATTGTAATTTCTTAGAAGATCTCTGACATACTTTGATTGGGAAATAAAGATTCCATCTTCCTTTTGGCTTACTTGAAGACCAAGAGAATAACCTTCTTCCTGAGAATAACCTTTTGCAACCAGTCTGGCTTTGTTTCTCACAACAATGCCATCACCATCTAACTTGTTACGGAAGACCCATCTAGCTCCAATTGTAGACTTTCCTTTTGTCTTGGAACCAGGGCCCAGACTTCTTGTCTCTCAAATTGATTGAGTTCTTCTTGCATGGCAAGAACCCAATCAGGATCAGCAAGTGCTTCATCTATTTTCTTTGGTTCTAGTTGAGATAGAAATCCAGAAAATAAACATTCATTTGTCGTAGCACTTCTAGTCCTTACACCAGCATCAGGATCACCAATTATAAAATCAAAGGGATGATCTCTGCTCCAAATCCTTTCCCTTGGAAGTTGTGTCCTTGATGATTCAGCAGTATTGTCAGTAAGCTGAAGTGTATGACTAGTTGATCCACCATCTCCCCCTGGGTTGTTGCCAGGTTGACTTGATGATCCACCACTAGCATCAATGGAATCTCCAGCATTATTGCCATTTCCTCCACCATTGCCTGGATCATTATCATTGTTGTCATCACCTGTTGCAACCTCAGGTGGCACATCATCATCTGAATCAGAATCTGGATAGTTGTCAAACTTCAGAGATTCCAATAGATCAGCAGATTGTAAACTTGGGAGTTTAGTGTCATCAAATGTAACATTGACACTAACTTTCACTGACAGAGTATCAATTACAAAAACTCTATAAGCATTATTAGTATAACCAACAAAAATTCCTTCAGATGCCTTTGGCTCAAATTTGTTCAAGTTCTCTTCACCATCTTTGAGAACATAGCACTTAGCTCCAAAAACATGAAGGTGTTTGACATATGGTTTCCTGTTGTCATACATTTGAAATGGAGTTTTCATATGATCCTTATTGATCAAAGTTCTATTCTGGGTATAGCAGGCAGTAGACACAGCTTCAGCCCAAAAGTACAGTGGAAGCTTTGCTTCAGCAATCATAGTCCTTGCAGCTTCAATAAATGTACGATTCTTTCTTTCGATGACTCCATTCTGCTGAGGAGTCCTTGGTGCTGAATACTGCCTTCTAATTCCCTTATCAGAGTAAAAGTTGATTAGAGTTTGATTCTTGAATTCCGTGCCATTGTCTGACCTTACAGCTTTCACTGGCACACCTTTATCCAATTCAACTAACTTTATATGATCAATCACTGTCATCGGGGTTTCATCCTTAGAAGCCAGGAAGTAAACCCAAGTAAACTTCGAGAAGTCATCCACAATGACTAAGGCATATCTTCCTCCATCAATAGATGCAACATTCATGGGGCCAAACAAATCCATATGCAATAAGTGAAGTGGACTTGTAATGGTATTGATGGTCTTGCCTTTGTTAGATGCTCTCTTCGCTTTTCCTTTCTGACAAGCTTCACAGAGTTCATCAGTTGAGAATTCCAGGGAAGGCAAACCTCTCACTAGATCTCTCATGACTAGAGAGTTCATGGTTTTGAAGTTGAAGTGCGAGAGTTTCTTATGCCATAACCAACTATCTTCAGCAGACGCTTTAGCGTAGAAACAGTGAACTTCGTTTCCTGGTCCTGAAAACAAATCAGCTACGAATATATTGCCTTTCCTTATGCCACATAGTGAAGGACGCTTATCCTTGCTATGTTTAATGATACATATCTCTTTTTCAAAATGAACATAATATCCTTTGTCACAAAACTGACTAACACTCAGGAGATTATGTTGAAGTCCTTCAACTATATCAATATCTTCTATGATGATCCTTCCAATTTTGTACTTGTCATATCCCATAGTACGACCTTTGCTATTATCAGCAAAACTGACTGTTGGGCCAGCTCCTTCTCTTATGTCTTCCAGCAGGGATCTGTTGCCAGTCATGTGCATTGATGCTCCATTGTCAAGCACCCAAGTAACTCGTACAATTCCACTGGCACCCTGCAAAAGACAACTTGATTAAACCTTCTTTGGGACCCACACTTGATTGGGTCCAGCAAACTTAAAGAATTGATTTCTATCAGGTAATACAACAGAGCCTCTTGGACTGATACTTGGCTCACTCTTGACTGAACTTACTTCCTTAACAACAGCCTTATAAACCTTGGTTTTAGGCTTTGGAACATAAGTCTCCTTCCTAACACGAGGAGGACTAGCAGTCTTTGATCTAGCATGCTTATTGTTTGTGCGTTGTCTAGGTGATGTGTTTTCATTTTTAGCATGCAAATTCTAAAATAAGCAGACATTGTATTGAAAGCACAAAGCATACAGTTATCAACACCACAAGATTTATGACATGCATCAAAAACAGGAGCAACAGGCATATCAGTCACAGTAGTACGAACATCAATAGATTCTACTCTAATATTGTTAACAGGTTTAAAGTTCTCAGTAGAATGACATCTATTATCTCTGTTCTTACTGTTCACAAAATTATTAGGCTTGTTGGATTTAGTTCTCTCAGAGTTGACACCTAAACGAGCTTTAGGCAACCTAACATTGCCTTTCACTTTGATTGGTTTCAGTGATGTCAGGATCTCATCTCTCTTCTCATTACTCTCTTTCATTTTAATGTCTTCCTGTTTGAGTTCATATCTGATGCCAACAGGAGTTTCTAATAGAGGTTCAGCTTCTGAGGATTTAAACAGAGGTTGAGGGGAATCTTTCAAAACAAAAGGAATTCCTCTCTCCTCAGCACTCTTCTTAAAGGGAGTAATGTTACTAGCCTTTACATTTCACTTTCTCTTCGTCTAGCTAAAGTCTTAAAGCAATCTCACCTTTCTCTAGAACTCTGACTTTAGCAACTTGTAATCCTAAATCCATAGTCAGTTGTTCAATTTTAGGTTTTAATACGTTCATCTCATTCATTTTATAAGCATGAATATCTAAGACTAGTGTATCAATTTTAAGATTGGCAACTTTCAACTTTTTAATAGCATCATCTCTTTCAAGTCCTAATTGCATAAAAAGTTTAGGGCATGTAGGATCTACCTGAAAGCTTCCAACAGGAGGAGGTGAAGATGATCCAGCATTAGCCATAAGAGCAACATTCCCTAGCTGCTCCTCTTCATCACTATCTGTATCATCCCAGCTTTTCCCTTCTGCCAAATATGATTTTCTCTTGAAGCTTTGACCTCCAGAAGTACCCTGATGCTTTCTCACTAGTGCATCATACTTCTGCTTCAGCTCATCGTACGTATCTTTTCTCTTTCCTTGAACCTTGGGTTGTTTACATTCAGTTGCAAAGGGTCCAGGTTCACCACAGTTGAAGCATTTGAACTTGCTTCTATCCACCATCCCAGTCTTGTATCCTCCTTTGCTTGTAGAAGATGAGTAACCTCCTTTTTGAAACATGTTGACAGTAGGTTTGTACTTGTAGGAGGGGTTCTTCCTGAATCTCATGTTTCCAAACTTCTTGGCAAACAGTGATAGAGATTGATCTTCTAACTATTCAAGCTCTTCCATTGTATAGAACTCTTCGTCACCACTGGAAGAAGCAGTCTGACCCATCTCAGGTACAACAAATTCCTGAGTAGTCTTAGAAGGAACAACAACATCCTTCTTTTCTTCCGGTACAGATGACTCGACAACTAGAGCTCTTGAATGGTTCTGTGTTTTACCCCAGCCATATCTCTGCTTACTTTAAACTTGCTCAAGTTCATAAGTTTTCAACACTCTGTAGAGTCTCTCCGGAGATATCTCATTCAGATCTCTGCTTTCTCTGATGGCAGTGATTCTGTGTTCCAGATGTTCAGGAAGTGTTAAGAGAAATTTCATGTTGACTTCTTTCTTGTCGTAGTATTTCCCATTTAAATTTAGATTATTAATCAGATTATTAAGTCTGATAAACACTTCTGAAATCCCTTCTCCGGGATTGGAACCAAACTGTTCAGACTGAGCCATGAGTATCTCTTTCTTGTTTTCTCTGACTTCATCTGAGCCTTCATTGATAATCTCTAACGTATCCCTGATTTGCTTGGCGTTCGTACAATTAACAACAGCATTGTAGATTACTGGATCTAGAGATTCTACCAAAATCAGTTGAAGAGCGTCATCTAAGTTCATCTGTTCACCCTCTTCATCTATGTACTCATGAAGTTCTTTCGGAATGGTCTGATGAGGTATTAACACACCTTCTTCTTCGTGTGCTAATATGACTTTCATCGGAATAGAAACACCTTTGTTTAATATCCCGATATATTTTCTGTTGGCGGTGCGGAGGAATAATAACATGTGCCTCTTCCATAGGCTAAAGTGTTCCTTGCTGAACGGTGGGATTTTTATGCTACTGATTTTCTGTGTACTCATGTTTAAGGATTTGAAGTGAATAGTGTTTGGATGAGATTTGGATTTTTGAAAGAAAAATATTTTAAATCAGAATTAATTTTTGGAATAAAATTAATTCGAATAAAAAATATCTGGACGTTATAGAGTGTGTATAGGATCTGATACGGAAAAATGGTATCAACCGCTCTGATGCCAATTGTTAGGTCCAGATACGATTGTAGAAGGGGGGGTTGAATACAATCGTCACAAAATAATCGCGGCGGAATAATCTGATTGGAGTATCACTTGTTAATCAGATTCAAATTAATTAATATAACAATTTTTAAGTCGTTATATAATTAATATGGTTCGTTTTAATGTCCACTAGTTCGTAGAATAAATTTGACAGGAAGTATTCTAACTTAGCGGAATAAAACGACCGAGTGATCAAAACACAGAAAACTGTGGATATAACAATAGCAAGTTACAAGCAACTTGAAAGTTTACAAGGCAATGAACAAGAACAAATGAAGAGGTTATGGTCATATTTATAGGCAAACCTTTGAACTAGTATGACAAAGCTAGGCATGACAATGCTACAAAGTGCTATGACAATTACATGGATCAGTATGACAATCTAAGCTATTGTCATGCTACAATTGGGTCGGTATGACAATCTGAACCAAATAAAATTCGGTATGACAATGCAGCATGACATGTGACTTGGTGGCTAAGGTATGAAACAGTATGACAATCTATAAGATTGTCATGCCACTTATATTCGGTATGACAATGTATAGAATTGTCATGCCATGTTCAATTCGGTATGACAAACTGAGAATTTGTCATGCCAACTGAAACGATATGACAATGAGAACATTGTCATGCCAACTGATAAATGGAACCTTCCAGGTGCGGTATGACAATCTATATGATTGTCATACCGTGCCCAAAAACAATATAAATGAATTTTCTTTTATATAATTAATCCAATAATTATTCACTTAATTATATTAATCATATAAATTCATAAATTAAATTAATTCAAGTGTGAATCAATTTAATAAATAAATTACATAACTTATATAATTATTTTGATATGTGAATAAATTAAAAGAATAATTATATTGAGCACTTCATCAGCAGCAGGTCTTCTGACTTCCTTTAAAAGATCTGATTCTTTGTCTTGATTGAACGACCACCTATTGTTGATGCAGAATATTTAATCTGAGTAGCTGACACACAAATGTACTGTAAGAACCCCAAAATTTGTAATATTTTAAAACCTTATTTGATTAAATGAGATGGTGTAACTCAAGAGAGTTCATGTAAGACCTTGTTAGCAATGTAAAGATTTCGGATAAATCATGAGGAGTAATTCTATCGCGATTGCGACAGCTATAAATATGCATGTGTTGGATTATGGTATGGTAATTATTCTTTAGGTAAGAGATTTTATATTATTATGGAACAAAAGATGAAAAGATGAGATGATCAAGGACGATGTCAGGAATTCCAACGCAACGGAGTATTCAAGAATAAATGTCGCACTAACATTATAGCGAAGGATTGATAAATTCATAAGTTGGCAAGACAACTTGAAACCCCATGCAAACCCCATGCAAATGCCATGCAACTAGCTAGTTAGGAAGCTAACCAAGATACTTGGTAAATGAACTAGCATTACATTAACTAAACTAGAATAGTAACTAGTGCACATGCTTCCTAGATTCATGGGATTTGCTTTGACAATTGCAAGCTTGGAGTGAAGTGTTGGTGCAAGCATTGGGTACTTGTAATGATGAGAGGAACACATGCAAGCAAGTGTTTAACCAAGTATCTAGCACAAGCAAGCAAGCACCAAGCAAGAACACCCCCCCCCCCCACACACACACAAAAGCTTGCCATCGGCCCTAGTAAGAAAAGGGTGAAAGAGAAAAATTTTCTCCACCCATCCAAGCTCCATAAATCCTCAAAATTTATCCCAAGCTTCCTTAAGGTATAACTAAGGTGAGATTTTAATTTCATGGCAACCCACCAAGTATAGCCATGTCAAATAAATGAGCTAGTGTCTTGGCGAATAGTAACTAACTATGTTTTTCTTGTGTTTTCATGGAGTTTCAAGCTAGTTAGTAAGAGATCAAGGTTCATCCAAGCTCACAAACCCTTAGTTAGTGTTAACACCATCCCAAGAAAGGTATAATACTCTTCCATCTTTCAAGTTATGGCAAGGTTTTTGAAATATTTGTAAGTGGTGTTAGTAGCATGAGTTTTGATGTAATGGTTGTGTTCTTGGCCAAGATTTTGCTAGATGATTGCTAGGCTACATTGTGGTTGTCATGAGCTTGAACTAATATGGTTCAAAATATGTAGATTAAGTGTTGTTAGTGATTATGGAATGTCCATGTGATTAAATGATTTGGCTTGAAATTAAGAAGCATGTTAAGTAGGAGCATGTGTGATGGGTTTGTTGACCACTGGGCTGTTTGCTCCCCATTTTCGGATAGAAAAATGTGATACCTTAAAGACCACGGCCCATGACAGTAAAGGTCTTGTTTTTTAGTTTCTAAGCATATAAGGATCATCTTGATTGGATTTGTTGTTAAAAAGTTATGGCCGTTTTAGTCTAGCAAGCACACGCGATAAAAATCGCAACGGTTTAGTGATTTTGCTACTGAATTCGGGCTACTTAAACAGTGAACTAGACATTGGTGATTTGTTTGAAGAAGGGACTCGGAGAGTAGAAAACAACCCAAAAAGAATTGATTGAAAATGTTGAAATTTCGATTTTATAAAAATGATTGAGTAGGGGCTGCGCAGTGAGGTCGCGAGCAGAGAATCGCTCGAATAATAAAAAACTTAAGTACATATTGATTAATGCGTTAAGGTATTAATGGTCAATGTGATTGACACTTGAAGACGTAGTAAATATGTTAAGTAGATCCAAGGTCTAGGATGAGTCAACTTCGTACGTTTAATAAATCTCGAGAGTCGTAAAATGTGATAGTAATCCTTGTTAAGGGACTAATCGAACGATATTGATTATTCTAGATTTTCGTCCCGAATCCCGGAATCACCCCACCTCGAGATCCTCAGGCAAGTTTTCCAAACTTGAAAATCCCTACATATGGATATTTTGATAACTGTTGTTGTTGTGATATAATTATATGCATAACTGCTAAATTGAATTTGCATTAAAGCGCAACGATTATGCAATTGAGGCGTAACGACATTGTGTACATAAATATATATATCTGTACATACCAAGATGGCCCAAGGCATACAAGGCCAAGGGTAGAAGAGTATGTACCATTATCCAAATATCAAATGGGAGTTGGAATGTCCTTTAAATTTATCATCCAAAAACCCGGAAAGCACCGGAGACAGTATATTTTCATATAATGATAATAAGTATTCGAATAACTGGCTATGAACGCTCTTTGGAACTATTAAATAAAGTCAAGTATTTCCATTAAGTATTTTATGAATCAAAGATATATTATCAAACATGGGTTTCAAATACGAATTTCAAAACATTCATCGATTTATAAAAGCTTTCCAAACCACGAGGTTAAAGCTAATTTAACCTATGATTAAATATTTTCAGTGACTTAAGAAATGAATACATATTGTACGAGTGATTTAAAAATCATAAAACCGTTTTAAAAAGGAATCAAAAGAGGTATACGATTGTCTGGACAAACCTAAGTTTTCCTAAGCCCTTTTCTTTATAAAAGGAGTTCTCAAAGAATAAGCGAACAATAAGCTTCTTACATCACTCTGACTTCTAATATTGTACACCTTAATAAGGTTCCCTCTTCACATTGATATTTCAAATCAAATTCCGACCCACTCCCAAATCCTAACTTCTAAGTCAAAACGCTTACTCTATCAGTTGACTAAAGTCAACACACAAGTATCTACTACCTCCCTTAATAATTCCGGAGGTAGGTGTAATATGATAGACAATCTACCAACGAGTGGATAATTACTCGGGGAACGATGATTCTTGTCGATCGAGTCATAAGGTAGAATCATCTCGGGACTAGAAGTACTTGTGTAAAATATTATTATGTTAGGCAGTGAAATAGATGCCCGAAAAGCATAATATCTGCTCGGCAATGAAATAGATGCCCGAAAAGCATAATAGACCCATATGCGGTCTGGGTGATAACCGAAAGGGAAGTCGTCCATCTACTAGTAGAAAAGATTGAATTGACGATACGATGCCTGATCAGCAAGTATCGGGGTATACTCCAGTAAAGTCTCTTTATTCCAATTGGAATTGTGATATGCACTGTAATGAAAGCCTAGGTGCTGAATTACCGATAGTGTGTGATCAGTGAATTACGAAATCCTTGACGTACTATCGAGAGGGTAAAACGAACTAAGTTTAAGCAGAGAACTTTAGTTCCTCGATAAGTAAAAGAATACGGTACGATTATAACCGGACAGTTCCTTTTTATATTTTAATGAACTGAGATTATGCTATATGTTATTATGCTACTGCTGAGCTATATCGCTCATTCTTGTTTTTCTGCATATCTATATATATATATATTACAACACAACAGATCAGCAGCATGGCCCCGACAAAGCTTACCCCCAGGAAGCGCGTGGGAAACGCGCAGCTATTCCATAGGATGTTCGCGAGCATTCCACCCCAGGTAGTAGGTGTGGTCAGTTAGGGTTGAATCATTTGGATATGTAACCTTTAAAGTACTAAGAACCTTTTGTGTCTAATACTGTTCCACGTAGGAAAGGTATTAGCCTCTATCCTAGGGAAGGATTTAACTTGGTTTGTAATGATTTCTATTCTGATGTTTTCACAACTTAAAATATGTATTGTTGTTTCTGAGAACTATAATCTGTTGGCATACGTATTGATGGGGTTATAACTGTGATAAGTGGACATATGGAGATAAGTATCATTAATTGGGAATTATGATGATTGTAACAACCTAGATTGCTAACCCCCGATCTAGGGGTGTCACATGTACTGTCTGGTTCATCTGTATCTAGCTGAATCAAATATTATTTATCATATAAACATTTGAGAAGTGGCTTGTTCGTCGAGTCTTTGTCTTCGTAGTTCTTCTTCATAAGTAGAAATAGATTGGAATCTTCGAATAAATAAAGTATTAAAACTTTATACCTTCTGGACTTCTGGACGTGCTACAAAATATTATTTGTACACTGAGGCTTGAACATATTAATGAACTTCTTTCAGTTGTGTGCAGCAGCATCCTGAAATTCTTCAGACATATGATTTTAATAAATCACTTGACGTTCTTCGTACGGATTTCTTTAATAGAGCTTGCTATTTTACTTTCTTTCTTATCAGAGTTGAGTTGATACTCTTAAATACAAATAGGCTAAACATGTGCATTTCATCCTCCACCATTGCCTGGATCATCGCCATCATTGTTGTCATCTCCTGTTGCAACCTCAGGTGGCATATCATCATCTGAATCTGAATTTGGATAGTTATCAAACTTCAGAGACTTAGATGGATTGGCAGATTGTAGACTTGGGAGTTTAATGTCATGAAATGTTACATTGACACTAACTTTCACTGACAGAGTGTCAATAACAAAAACACTATAAGCTATATTGGTATAACCAACAAAGATTGCTTCATATGCATTTGGTTCAAACTTACTCAAATTCTCTTCCCCATCTTTGAGAACATAGCATTTGGCTCCAAAGACATGAAGATGTTTGACATACACTACTAGAAAAAGTGGAATAGACATCACACATTTAACATCAATTAGAATTGCCACTGATGTTAAAACTGCTTTTAACATCAATTTCAGTTAAACTGATGTGTTAAAATACTTTAGACATCAGTTATTTATGCAACTGATGTGTAAGGTACGTGTTTAAAAAAAGTTTCCACCATTCCCACCCTCATTTCCCCCCTTATCAAAAATTTCACTCCCTTATAAAAATCCAACTTCTCTCCCTTAAACAAATTTCATCTCCCTCCAATATTCAAAACACAAAACTTTAAAATAAAATCATTCAACTACAAACACATACATATAAAAATTTATATAATCAAAATCATTAAAATACACAAATCATATATATTATAACTTTAAAATATTTAAAAAATATTAAAAATTATAATTATTCATCTAAAATAAAATATTAAATTAATAAAAACTACTCTCACACACACATAAATTAAAATGACCAACACATTACAACTCAACACATTACAAATATAAATAAAAAAAAACATAACATTACATAATTAAAACAAAACATTAAACATATCTCAGTCAACAAAAACACAAAACACGTAACCCTAGCCCCCTTCTCCAAGCTCATCTCTCTGGCCTCCCTGGCCTACCCGCATCTCATTCTCCGTGCTCACAGGCCATCCATCTTCTCAGAAACTTTACCCATCCCAATCTCACTGCTCTCTCACTAATTGAAACTCAGAGGTCGGAGTTTGAAAAATTCGGAGCTTAACTGATGTTCAAAACTATAGTTGAAGGTTCAAAAGATCGAAATTTTAAGTGGGTAAGTTTTAATTAGTAATTAAATACCAAATTTTAAACTGGGGGTCACCGCTTTTGTAAACCTCGTATCAATCGATCTAATTGCTTTTGTATGTTGTGTATGTTGCTTCTCGATAGTTTAAGAGAGCAATTTATAATGTAGTAATAGTATATATTTACCCTTTTTGATGTACTTTAAACTTGTATAGCATAAATAATACGGATTCGTATATCAATATTATGAGTGGGGTGTTTTTTTTATATAATTGTGATTTGTATTTATGGACATATATGTGTTGTTTGTTATTAGCATTTACGAAATGGTGTGGCGGACATGATGGAAATGAAGTTCGTGTGTTGTCGATGTCTGACACGGAAGGTATGAAGAACACAAGATCAACACATGTTTTGATTTATCGGTCCAGTTTAAAGAAATAGTTCTTACATGATTTTTTTGTTGGATGTGCTTTTGTGATGGTGTCTTTTTCTGTGTGTCAAACATTGTTAGTATGTAAACTGCTATATTATTCAGAGTGTCGCGACCGAGGCAAGTCTGCTTTGCCTGGTGACAAAGGTCGTCAAATTATTGTTTAGATATAGTTTAGGAGCCCTCGCTCTCAAGGGTATTTTCTTTGTGAAAATTGTACCCTTATTAAAAATAAGACAGTTTCTACCGATACTTAATAAGATTTTGTGCACTTGATTATTTTATATGCTAGCGAATCTCTTGAACTCAAAAGTTTAGCAGGGCTCGAACTAAGGAATGCTAACTTCTCCTACTTTGGTTATGTATCTTTTCATTATAGAGCACATAAATCATTTATTCTCAGTGTATATGTGTTTTTATCAAGGTATATTACTAAATTCCACCTGACTTCCACCATTTGTTTTAGTATGCCTTGCAAGACAAGAGAATACTGCTACTTATCAACATAAAAAAAGGAGAGCATACATCCGACTTAACCAAACAAATTTTCTGTCACTGATCCAGTGAAATGGAGGCTCTTTTTTTTTACTAAATGAAATAGAGGCATTATTAAATACTAAAGTTTAGAATTGCAAAAGTTTATTTCTTATGAGAAGTTAGTTGCAAACGTTTTCTGTGAAGAGGTCAATTAAACTTTACTTCAAATTAAAATAATAAAAAAGTAAGTGCTAATACAGTTAAAAAGGATTAGCCAATTCCGTATTCCATAGCCAACGACAGATGGCTGTTTTTAAGTAGATGATGATAGAAATCATACTGAATGACAGTTTGCTCTAAACATATTAATATGTTTTGAAATCTATTCATATCAATTACAGAAAAATATAGATAATAGTGCAGCAAGCAATATATGGAATTTACGTTGTTACGGACACTACAGAATCTAGTAAATTGGAGTGTGGCCCCTAGCAAAGAATCAATAACACTCTCACATAGTCCTGCTAGAGTAGAAAGTGGTATCATCAGTAGCTGATTTAGGGATTTATCAAACATAGAGTTTGTTGTAAAAAATACCATGAGAGTATAAGTCAGCCCAATGATGCTTCCAGCCGCAACAGCAGCTATGAGTCCTGCTTTGGTCACTCCACCATTTGTTCCCCTTCGAACTGGCCAATAATATTGGAGGAACTGAATTTAGACAGAGAATCTATACAAGCTAAGAAAGGGACTTTCATGGTCCTATGCTTGAAACTTGAGAATATGAAATTTGAAATCCAGGCCGCCAATTATAAATGCAACCAAAGTTGGTCTTTTATCCTTCTGACTTGGCAAAATAATATAATTTCTTCATATCTGATTTGATTATAGCAAGGAAGAATTTGTGAAGATAAGTACCAGTTCGAGAGACTCCTAGGAGGAATGCATGGGAAATATGCGATGGCAGAATTTTCGAAGTCAGATAGAGGGGATGAGACATATACTGTTAGCTTTTCAGAATTGATTCATGGACCTCATTTCAGAGGTATTGTACACATGTATATTTTATATGAAAGTCTTCTACAGATTTAGTGCTGTATTGTTTTGGTTTCCCCAATTTTTTACATGTAATATATCCAAAGTGCTTTTTTATTCACTTTTTACTTTTGTAGATGTTTTTATCGGGTCAACTCTTTTTGCTTTACAACAACTATCTGGGATAAATGTGGTATTTTATTTCTCTTTTACTGTATTTAGAAGTGCGGGAGTACCTACGAATCTTGCAAATGCCTTTATAGGAGTTTTAAATTTTATTGGTACATGCTTCATCGACCAGTGGCTTTATATACTAAATTATTAACTGTACATGCTCAATAGCACTTATATATATATGGTCGAAAAGAGTGTTTTAGCTTTTAGCATGTCTAGAATAAGTTTTACTTTTGTCAGATACAGTAAAAATCTACTAGGTTGAAGTATACATATCAAAGTACTAAGCGAAAGTTATCCCTTTTGCCTTTAACTACTGAACTACCAGACTTGTTACTGCTATTTTATTTTATGTCCTAGCTTTTAAATTCTGGTAATTAGTTGCTTTAGGCTATGCTATCCTATTCATTATCCAGGTTCAAGTGATTGGACTTTTGTGTAGAACTCCTCAAAAAGATAACAGAAGTGAGTTACTTAGATGAGTTGCTACAGGTGGTGGTGCATTTAAAAGGGCTGGATGGCACAAAAGTTCATCTTCCAGGAACAAACTTAAACGACATAGCTTTGATCATGTACTTTACAGGCTTTACAGGCTTTGATTATGTACTTTATATTTAGATAAGATTGATGTGTAGTAGTTGATTGACATTGGATTTGATGGATGTGTAGTCGGTGAAATTGGAATTTGATGGATGTATGTACAATTGGTTTATATATGCATTAATAAGATTTGGCGTTGATTTGGTTATTTCTAGGTGTTGACTTGGTTGTTTCTTGGTTTCATATTTCTGGCGTATAAAAATGATGTTAATTCAATGTTATTACATCAGTTAATGAGTAAAGAAATGATGTTAATCAAATGTTATAACATCAGTTTTTTTGAAGTTGAACTGATGTTAAAGGCTATAGACATCAGTTATTAGCTGATGTAAGTAAAAAATTCAAGCGATGTCTTTGTCGGCGATGTTAAAGGCACTAATCTTTAACATCAGTTATTAACCGATGTAAATGAGTACAATAGATATCATCAAAACTTACAAAACTAATGTTAAAGAGTATAATATACATCAATTAGGTGTACAGAACCGATGTTAAATCCAACAATAGACATCAGTTATTAACTAATGTTAAAGACAGGTATCTTTAACATCGCCCACAATAACATCAGTTACAATTCTATGGGACATCAGTTTTTGCCTAATGTGTATTAGCAGATTTTTAGTAGTTGGTTTCTTGTTGTTTGTGACGCCCTCCAAATCCGGGTCATAAACTTGGGGGTCACACCACAATATAAACCTGTAAACAATAACAATATATGCAAAGACCCTAAATATCCATGGATCGCTTCAGGTTATAGTATGAAACAAGCCACAACTTAACTTATATTACAATACGTCGAATCCCAATCAATATCTTACAACTTACAAACCTCAGCGCAGTGCTTACACACAAAAGATACTCAAAAGTTCATAATATCAGCAACTCCTAGCAAGGCTCTCCAACACTCATCCTGATACCTTGGCTTGATGACTAGTCTGTGGGTCCTCGCTAACAGTATTCTCTTTCTTCACTGGAAAAGAACATAAAGAATCGCAAGAGTGAGCTTACAGCTCAGCAAGCAATATAAACAATAAACTGAAGTTCAACAATTATCAATAAGAATGAATCAGGATATCAAATCCCTTTTTAAAGCAGTGATTAGAATTGCATATTCATATTTTTATTTAAAAACCAAGGTTAGGCTGCTGATCAGTCACGCACTAACCCCGAGCTAGGTCCATACCAAGCTCTATTACTGGATCCAAGGCACACATTGGCCTAATGACCATGAATCTGGTCTGACCACGAATCTGGTCCACATTTATAAAACTATCCAATTCTTTAACAACATAATAAAATCAACAACATCCCAGTAATTCAGAATCAATATCGTTTGAACAGAAGCAATATTACTAAAACAGAATCATAATCGTCAAATCAGAATCATTATAACGAGGGTTGCAATACTTATCCAGATTAAAAGACAATTCAGAATTAGGTTCAAATATCACCACAATATGTTCGAAGAATGGCTTGAAGTTGAAAGAAAGATCAAGTATATGGTGAAAATATTCTGGTGTTTGTAGAAGAAGTAAAGCAATTGAGAATGGCTTAAGGTTCCAGTTATGTTTGTCTTGAAGGAAATTCAAGTGTTAGGGTGTATATGTGCGAACATTCTTTAAAGATTCAATTTAGGTGTTTTGGTAGGACATTGTATAACTTGGTGAAGTGTCGTGGCATATGGGCTGGTACTGTTTGGTTATTCAAGGATCAAGGTATATCAAAGTAAATGATTTGTGTTTCCAAGTCTCAAAGAAATGGGTACGAGTTCAATTGAAATCAAAATCAAGGTTTAGCTTGTAATTCAGGTGTTGAAAGGATTGAATAAGGTTTATCAATAATCAGGGTCAATAGCACAATATATCAACAGGTGTACTTTCAAACTTATCCAGAACAACAATATCAATGTAGCAGAGTAACTCAAGGAGTATACAGAAGTATAAGTTGAGAATAGAACACTTGCCTTATTCTGAAGCTTTACTTCTCTCTATAGCTTTCACTAAACAGAATCACTCCAACACTACTTGCTTCCCTTTTCTAAGCCTGTCCTTCTCTGATAATCATAATATTCATCTATCAGTATTCATTCTCATATCATCCTATTTGTTTCATAATCGAAACAAGCTTCTATCTACCCTTCGTTTCACTTAAATCCGATTTACGGTTCAAAAGATACGAATAAAACAGTCATATAACGTTCACATAAGCATTTCACATCTCAATCAAGTAACACATAGCACATAACACATAAGAGAATCAATGAAATAGCTTTTCAGAAAAGGTTTGGGGTTAAAATGACTTTTCTGGTATTTATTATGAGTTTTTAAACATTTTTCGGAATAAAAACGGGTAACAGAATCAATTTATAACTGAATGAACAAGTTCGAATACTCGAAATAAGGTTCGAAATCACTTGAAATTGATTAATGAACCTTCAATATATTTTTGAATAATTTTCTAAAGCTTGAAACTATTTTTCTGGATTTTTAAAACAATTAAAGCAATTAAATCTAATTAATAAATCAATTAAAATCAATTAATAAATAATTAAAACAATTAATCAATTAATATTTAAATTAATTGACTAATTATAATAATTAATTACTAATTAAAATTAATTAATAAATTAAATTAGATTTATTTTTGAATAAAGAAATAATTAAAAACTATTATTGAAAATAAGTAAATGATTTTCGAAATAAAAATAATTTAAATAAAACTGTTTTTAAAAGTTTTTGAAACTTCAAGGTTTAAACTGCAAGTTTTGAAAACTTGAGGGTCTGAATTGCAAGTTTTAAAACTACAGGGTTTAAAGTGTTAAAAACGAAACCATAGTGCGATAACTTCACCATCTTCGAAAGTGTGGTGACCAAACGGTAATTTACCGTCGGCCACCGACACCTTTGTCGGAGATTACTCTCCCGGCCTCCGTTGGCCTTCAGAAAGTGCAGAATTGAAGTATACACTCCATGGAATCCATTGGTACTGCCAAAATCACCGATGGTTAAGCCGTTTGGCCGTAATAGGCGCCGAAAAGTCGACGCCGCCGTCAAGCTTCGAAGCTCCGGCGAGCTCGACTCCGGGGTCACACGGCCACCACCTCGAGATTCCTCTCTTCATGCTCTATCTAATGGTACTAACCACACATCCTCTAGATTCCTAGATTAAAAATGCCCAATTTTCAATTAAGAACATTCAACGCATGTAAACCCTAATTTATGAATTCGAGAATTAAACTCAATTTTGAACATGTTATTGAACTCCAAATCATGCATATGATATACCAAAATGATCAGGAGAAGATTATCTACAACATGGAAGCATAAAATCACATAAAACACATCAAAATCAAAAAGCCCTAATTTAGCCCTAATTCATACGAATTTTTAAACTCAAATTACTCCCTAACGGTGAATCTATACCTGTTTTTGAGACTTGATATGGATTCTACGCGTCGATACCTTCGATTGGACTACTTGTATGCTTGATTCTGAGTCCGATAACGCCTTCAAAACTTCGATTGAACCCCAAGAACGCGAAGAACGATAAACCAGTTTCTCTCGATTCTCGTGTATTGAAATGATAATTATAAAAAATAAAATAATAATTATCCTATTTATAATTACGAATAACTGGCCCCCATTTGGATCATACCGGATATAAAATACACTTCTTAATCATTAAGTATTAATAAAACTGATCCGTTCGGGACCGACTTTAAAGATAAATATTAAATACACACATTACGAGAAACTTATGGGGCTCCGAGCTTTGTCTGGCACGAAGTACGAAAATATAATGCTTGAGTCAAGATAATTTGGGGTGTTAAAATTATTCGGTGTACACAATTATTGATACGATAAACGAGTTTAATTATTGATATTCAAAATATCTCGAATAACAAACCGGCGAAACTTTCCCGGAAGCCCCTCGGGGTTTAATTATCGAGTAAACGGGTTTAAAATCAATTTAATAATAATATTTTATAATATACTTAATTAAATCATTAAATCAAATATCAAATCATATAATAATCCATAATTTGCCAAGTGGGTGCCTAAATTTTCCATATTTTGATCTGATCATATAAAAATTATAATTTAACAAGTCATAACATACATAGGCAATCATTTAACATGTCACTTAACATATAATTCACAATTAATTCACATAACGTTCACATACTGATATAAACAAATACACGTCAAAATCCCGGATATTACATTGTTAAACAGCTGAAATGGCGTTTCATGTAATCCTTATTGATCAAAGTTCGATTCTGGGTGTAGCAGGCAGTGCTCACAGCTTCAGCCCAAAAGTACAGAGGAAGCTTTGCTTCAGCAATCATTGTAAAAGCAGCTTCAATCAGTGTACGATTCTTTCTTTCGACGACTCCATTTTGTTGAGGAGTCCTTGGTGCTGAGTACTTTCTATTCATTCCTTCTGTTGATTCCCTTTTCAGAGTAAAAATTGACTAAGGTTTAATTCTTTAACTTCGTGCCATTAGCGGACCTTATAACTTTTACAGGAAGACCCTTTTCCAATTCAACTTTCTTGATATGATCAATTACTGTCAGGGGAGTTTCATCCTTGGAAGATAGGAAGTAAACCCAAGTAAATTTAGAGAAGTCATCCACAATAACCAAAGAATATGTTCCTCCATCAATTGATGTAACATTCACTGGGCCAAACAAATCCATATGCAAAAGTTGTAATGGGTCAGTGATACTACTGATGGTCTTGCTTTTGTGAGATGCTCTCTTTGCTTTTCCTTTCTGACAAGCTTCACAGAGATCATCAGATGTAAATTCTAGGGAAGAAAACCTCTCACCAAATCTCTCTTGACCAGAGAGTTCATAGTTTTGAATTTGAGGTGTGAGAGCTTCTTCTACCATAACCAACTATCTGTAGGAACAATCGGACCTCGGTCCTGCGTTTTATGATACTAATTAAAAGTTCGAACATAATATTAACCTTAATCGCTACGGCGCAAGCGATTCAAATCCACGTCTTCTACTGTATTCCTTGATTCTCCTCGGACGAAGTGTGGCCTTCGATCTCCCAAGGTGTGCCTCTCCTTAAAGCTCCGAAAACCCAAAACCCTAGCTGTCTCCTTGAGAAAAACGTCTGCCTCTCTCTGACTCTAGGATTAATTCGTTTTGGTGTGTCTTTCAGCTTTAGGAGAACGAGAATATATATAGGCTACAGCAGGGATCATGGATCATTAGGTCAGGCCTTCCAATGACATTCCGGGCCAGGCCCAATGTCATTAAATATTAATTCTATCCACTAAAGAACTAATATTTGCACTACCTTTCCTAATTCCGTAAATTAATTATTTAATTCGGCTCCCATATTAATTGCTTATAAATTCCCCATGTTCAAGATATCGCATGTCCATTAATTAAATTAATTTCTGACAATTAATTTAATCAATATCTTTTATCCTTGATCATCCACTCAACCTTATAATTATGCAAGAACAAATCTGCCTGCAGGACTAAAGCATAATTATCTTTATGAGCTTTCAAGAGGACATCATCACCCGAATATATTTTTCGGACACGGTTTCCTTTTATAGTCAATATCCCACTCTGTATATAATGTCATTGCCCAATACATAAATTCGTAATTTAAAATAAATTACTTAATTTATGAGTCAAGGCATGTGCATTAAATACAAGTGTCAATCACTATATCCGGATTAAGAACTTAAGCATTAATAACATCATAGAATCTTAGTTCTTTATTGTCAGAATTAAAGAAACAATTATTCTACTATTTTGATCCCGTTCAATATACACAAAGTATATAAGTATTATTCAATAGTCAAGATAAACTATTTCCAAATAATACTTCAGCCGTTCCAGTGGTTTGTCTAACACCACCTCGACTGTGAACCTTTATTATATTATATAAGGAGTCTGACAATCTAATCTTCTGCTATCCCATTTGATACTAGATTGTCTACAATATATAATATACAGACAATGTGAAAACATGCATCCAAGATTCTCAAATAATTGTTATATACTTCAAACGAATATTTTAGTATAACCCTAACAATCTCCCACTTATACTCAAGATATTCTTTGAGTATATCAGTGTTTATTACAAGCAATCCACTACCAACTATAATAACTATGTGACCAAGTATCCGACTCCTATCGCTTCCACGTGCTCCTGAAAAGCCTTAGCTGGTAAGCTCTTCGTGAAAGGATCTGCCCGGTTATCCTTCGATGCTATGTCAGCCACAATGATATCTCCTCGCTTAACGAACTGTCGTATGAGGTGATACTTACGCTCTATGTGTTTCGCTGCCTTATGGGCCCGCGGTTCCTTGGTATTCGCCACAGCACCAGTGTTATCACAATAAATCGTGATTTGCTGTGGCAGATTAGGAACCACACCCAAATCCAATAGGAAGTTTCGGAACCATATAGCCTTTTTGGCTGCCTCCGAGGCTGCCACATATTCGGCTTCCATGGTTGAGTCCGCGATGCATTTCTGCTTCACACTCCTCCATATTATGGCTCCACCTCCCAAAGTAAAAACACATCCCGAGGTGGACTTTCTCTTATCCTTATCCGTCTGGAAATCCGAATCGGTATATCCCAGAGGCAATAAATCAGAGGACTTGTAAACCAGCATATACTCCTTAGTCCTTCGCAGGTACTTGAGTATTGCTTTTACAGCACTCCAATGTTCTTGTCCTGGGTTCGACTGGTATCTGCTAACCATGCCCACGGCAAAACAGATATCAGGCCTCGTACATAACATTGCATACATTAGGCTCCCACATGCCGAAGCATAAGGAACTGGTGCGGTATTAGTGACCGGTTGCACAGTCTGCTGTGGTTGTTCTACTTGTACTACAGGTTCATTATTCGTCCCTCCCACTAGTTCCTCTAAAACGATACTACTCTTGGGCTTGTGATTCATTATATAGTCTTCCTCTAAGAATCTTGCATTGGTGCTAACAGTGACATCCCGATCCTTAGGACTATAAAATAAATAACCTTTTGTTCCCATGGGGTAGCCTACAAACAGCTTTACTTCTGTACGAGATTCTAGCCTAGTCGCGTTCTTGTTCAGCACATGTGCTGGACAACCCCATATCCGAATGTGTCTCAGACTCGGTTTGTCCCCGGTCCACAATTCTAAAGGGGTTTTAGGAACAGACTTAGAAGGTACTAAGTTCAAAAGATAAGCTGCTGTTTCTAAGGCATGTCCCCAAAATGACTTGGGTAAATCCGAATAACTCATCATCGATCTAACACTCTCTAAAAGAGTCCGGTTCCTTCTCTCTGCTACACCATTCTGCTGGGGTGTGCCTGGTGCAGTCAACTGGGATTCTATCCCATTCTCTGATAAATATTCCCTGAATTCCCCAATCAAGTATTCGCCACCACGATCAGATCGTAGTGACTTGATACTTTTATTATGTCGCTTCTCCGTTTTAGCTTTGTACTCTTTGAATTTCTCAAAGCACTCAGACTTACGGCGCAACAAATAAATGTATCCATATCTAGAATAATCGTCAATAAAAGTGACGAAATACTCATAACCACCTCTTGCTTGGATATTCATAGGTCCACATAAATCAGAGTGAACCAATCCTAACACTTCTTTGGCTCTATTCCCCTTTGCCTTAAAAGGCCTATTGGTCATTTTACCTTCCAAGCAGGATTCACAAACTGGAAATGGCTCCACTGCCAATGAGCCTAAAGGCCCGTCTACTACCAGTCTTTGAATATTCCTCAAGTTAATATGACCTAATCTCAAGTGCCAAAGATATGTTTGGTTCAAACTAGAAGGTTCCTTTCTTTTATTAGAGGTAGAAGATGTGTTATTCAATACCCTATGTTGTAGTTGCAGTGCGGGTTGACTAGGATTAATTATATACAAATTGTCTTGCAATGTACCAGAACATATAATCCGTTTATTCATCATAATAGAAACATTACGATCCAAACAAACATTATAACCATCCATAGCAAGTTTAGAAACCGAAATCAAATTCCTTCTAAAAGAAGGTACATAAAGACAATTGTTCAAAACCAAAATCTATCAGAACCAAAAGATAAATGAATAACTCCTACTGCAACTACTGCTACTTTCGTAGCATCTCCCATGAATACGTAGATCTCACCATCTCTAAGCATTCTGGATTGCTGGAACCCCTGCATAGAGTTACAAACATGATCAGTGGCTCCAGTATCTACACACCAAGTGCTCGTAGATATAGCCGCTACAAATGTTTCTGTAACTAGAGAAAGAGACATACCAGTATCGTTTGTCTTCTTAGGAAGAGGACAATCCTTTTTCCAGTGACCCGACTGCTTGCACCGGTAGCACTTCCCTTTAGGCTTTTTCACACCACCTTGAACTCCCACTGCCTTCACAGCTTTCTGTGTCTGAGCCTTTTTCTTCTTCTTATTGCCTTTCGGCTTAGAGGAAGAACCTTTCTCAGCCACATTCACTTGAACACTCTGGCGAAATAATCCTTCAGCTGCCTGAAGTTCTGTCAGCAGTTCGGCAAGACTATACTGCCTCTTGTTCATGTTGTAATTCAAGCGGAACTGCTCAAAACTCTTGGGCAAGCTCATAAGGATAATGTCAATCTGGGTTTCCCCGTCAAGCTCTGCACCAAGGATCTCTATCTCATTCAGATGTGACATCATCTTGAGAACACTATCCCTTACAGGTCTACCTTCAGCCATCTAAGTGTTCATTAAAGCCTTCATGGCTACTTGCCTAGTAGCCCTATTCTGATCTCCAAAAAGTTCTTTGAGATTAAAGAGCATATCCGAAGCAGTGGCCATAGCCTGATGCTGATGCTGCAAAACACCCGACATTGCTGCCAGAATGTAACATCGGGACATCTCATCAGCCTTTGTCCACCGCTTATAATACTCTTTCTCCTCATCAGGAGCATCAGCAGCGGGCTGCTCAGGCTTGGGTTCATAAGTGCAAAACTTGTACTCCTCAGCAATCAACACAATATCCAAATTACGTTTCCATTCAATATAGTTAGGTCCGGTAAGTTTGTTATCCTTAAGTATGGTGAACAGTGGATTAAACCCCATTATATCCTGAGAATCATGCATGAAAAAATCACATTACACATAAAGAAGGGTGCATAAAAAATTAAGTCCTATTGGTTCCTCTAACAATTATTAAAATTAAATGCACTAACGTTTAAACACCATAAGTTTCTGGTACGTCACGATGGGTGACATGTATACCACCTATATTTGTTTAAATGTTACTTCGGTCCTATTACTAAACAATAAGCCACGTTGGGGTGGTCTATATTATTTTTCATAGCTAAGTGTATACCATCATCAAATCTTAAATTACCCGAAACCTATGGAACTTGGTACGCCACGATGGGCGGCATGTATACCTTCCAATATTTCTGGAATAGAATACTTCAATTCAATATTCGTGTCTGGTTTGATTTCTAGGCAGTGGAGGAGTCACATCGGTCTCACTTAATACCCATAAGCCTCCGTATCTATTCGTATTAATTTAAGAAGTTTGTTCCAGTAATATCTATAACATTCTAGACACCATAAATTACATGCCACGATGGGTGACGTATACATAATTTATATTCGCCTTTATGTTAAATTACATACAAACAATGATGGAGACCATGGGATTTAATACCATATTAACTCCCTCTCCCACTTAGAATTTGCTTTGAGGATTTTAATCTAGATGCATCGCCCTATGTTATTTCTTCGAAGTCCACATGCATACTATCATGGTTATAGCAACATAAAGAACACATAAAGAACACATAACATGGCAGCATACTAGCATGATTAAAGCATTAATTAAAAACAACCCTATGTCCATGTCATTCTAGCATGCGAAGGGTTAGTATCACATGGCATAACAACACAAACAAGAAACACATAATAACAATAATCAATAATCATAATAAAGCACATCCACTATTATGGCCTCGGAAAAATCAGCTTCGAATTCATCCTTCGTCAGAATCCAGATCTGTCCAGAAAACTTCGAGAGCCCATTTGGAGGCCTAAGCGGCCTCAGAATGCCTCGAAAAATCCCGGAAAAAACCTTCGAAACCACCTCAACCGGGGTTACCCCGGTTGTGGCTAGCTCCGTCTCGTTCTTCCGTCTCCGAAAAGTGCTCATTCGCCCAAATCGGACATCGTATGCAAAAGTTACGCCCAAAACAGTGTAGCACTCCCGAAACCCTAATCGCAGCAGCGGAAGATCCTTGTTTCTTGCAGCCCCGTTGATCAAACAATTACATACTAATTGTACAGACGAACCAGCCTATTCTATTACATCAGATCATAATCTAAAGCAATTACAAATTGAATTACAAGATTAAACTATCACGATCAACCCTCGTGATTTACAACAGCCACGATAAACCACGTGGAATCCAAACATAACAGAATAATTAAAACACGGCCATAATAGTGGACAACGACCTGCATCACAGAATCACTATATACATGCATATATAATCATGACATGGACTACATATCATAAATCGCAGAACCGCAACCTCGCTCTGATACCATTGTAGGAACAATCGGACCTCGGTCCTGCGTTTTATGATACTAATTAAAAGTTCGAACAGAATATTAACCTTAATCGCTACGGCGCAAGCGATTCAAATCCACGTCTTCTACTGTATTCCTTGATTCTCTTCGGACGAAGTGTGGCCTTCGATCTCCCAAGGTGTGCCTCTCCTTAAAGCTCCGAAAACCCAAAACCCTAGCTGTCTCCTTGAGAAAAACGTCTGCCTCTCTCTGACTCTAGGATTAATTCGTTTTGGTGTGTCTTTCAGCTTTAGGAGAACGAGAATATATATAGGCTACAGCAGGGATCATGGATCATTAGGTCAGGCCTTCCAATGACATTCCGGGCCAGACCCAATGTCATTAAATATTAATTCTATCCCCTAAAGAACTAATATTTGCACTACCTTTCCTAATTCCGTAAATTAATTATTTAATTCGGCTCCCATATTAATTGCTTATAAATTCCCCATGTTTAAGATATCGCATGTCCATTAATTAAATTAATTTCTGACAATTAATTTAATCAATATCTTTTATCCTTGATCATCCACTCAACCTTATAATTATGCAAGAACAAATCTGCCTGCAGGACTAAAGCATAATTATCTTTATGAGCTTTCAAGAGGACATCATCACCCGAATATATTTTTCGGACACGGTTTCCTTTTATAGTCAATATCCCACTCTGTATATAATGTCATTGCCCAATACATAAATTCGTAATTTAAAATAAATTACTTAATTTATGAGTCAAGGCATGTGCATTAAATACAAGTGTCAATCACTATATCCGGATTAAGAACTTAAGCATTAATAACATCATAGAATCTTAGTTCTTTATTGTCAGAATTAAAGAAACAATTATTCTACTATTTTGATCCCGTTCAATATACACAAAGTATATAAGTATTATTCAATAGTCAAGATAAACTATTTCCAAATAATACTTCAGCCGTTCCAGTGGTTTGTCTAACACCACCTCGACTGTGAACCTTTATTATATTATATAAGGAGTCTGACAATCTAATCTTCTGCTATCCCATTTGATACTAGATTGTCTACAATATATAATATACAGACAATGTGAAAACATGCATCCAAGATTCTCAAATAATTGTTATATACTTCAAACGAATATTTTAGTATAACCCTAACACTATCTTCAGCAGATGCCTTTGCGTAGAAACAGTGAACTGCTGGACCTCGTCCTGAAGACAATTTTTATAATGCCACATAGTGAAGGACGTTTATCCTTAATATGTTTGATTATGCATATCTCCTTTTCAAAGTGAAAATAATATCCTTTGCACAAAACTGACTAACACTAGGGAGATTATGTTGAAGTCCTTCAACTATTGCAATATCTTCTATGATGATCCTTTATTGCCTTTCCTAATGCCACATAGTGAAGGACGTTTATCCTTGATATGTTTGTTTATACATATCTCCTTTTCAAAGTGAACATAATATCCTTTGTCACAAAACTGACTAACACTAGGGAGATTATGTTGAAGTCCTTCAACTATTGAAATATCTTCTATGATGATCCTTCCAACTTTGTACTCGCCATATCCTACAGTACGTCCTTTGCTATTGTCACCAAAAGTAACTGAAGGTCCAGTTGCCACCCTTACTTCTGTCAGCAGGGATCTAGTGCCAGTCATGTGCATTAACGCTCCACTGTCAAGCACCCAAACAACTCGAACCATTCCATTGGCACCCTGCAAAAGACAACTTGATAAAATATTCTTTGGGACCCAAACTTGATCGGGTCCAGAAAACTTAAAGAATTGATTTCTATCAGGTACAACAACAGAGCCTTTTGGACTGATACTTGGTTCAGACTTGACTGAACTTACTTCCTTAACAACAGCCTTGTAAACCTTGGTTTTAGGCATTGGAACATAAGTCTCCTTCCTAACACGAGGAGGACTAGCAGTCTTTGCCCTAGCATACTTCTTGTTTTTGTGTTGTCTTGGTGACGTGTTTTCATTTTTAGCATGCAAATTTCTAAAATAAGCAAACATCATATAAAAAGCACAAAACATACAGTTATCAACACCACAGTTTTTTATGGCATGCATCAAACAGAGGAGCAACAGGAATATTAGTCACAATAGTAGGAGCATCAACAGATTCTACTCTAGCCTTATTAGCAGTTTTAAAGTTCTCAGTAGAATGGTATCTATTGTCTCTATTCTTAGTATTCACAAAGTTATTAGGCTTGTTGAATTTAGTTCTTTCTGAGTTGACACCTAGACTAGCTTTAGGCAACCTGACATTGCCTTTCACTTTGATTGGTTTCAGTGATGTCAGAATCTCATCTCTATTCTTATCACTCTCTTTCATTTTAAGGTCATCCTGTTTGAGTTCATATTTAATGACAACATGTGTTTCCAAAAGAGGTTCAGCTTCTGAGGATTTAAACAATGGTTGAGGGGAATCTTGCAAAACAAAAGGAATCCCTCTCTCCTCAGCACTCTTCTTAAAGAGAATAATGTTACCAACCTTGCCTACAAATTTATTATAGTCAAAACCTATTCTAACAGTTCTCTTGATCTCTTGTTTATCATTCAGTTCTTTGACTATAGTGGAGGCATCCTTAAAGGCTTTACACTTAACTTTCTCTTCGTCTAGCTGAAGTCTTAAAGCAATCTCACTCTTCTCTACAACTCTGACTTTAGCAAATTGTAATTCTAATTCCATAGTCATTTGTTCAATTTTAGGCTTTAACACTTTCATCTCATTCATTTTATAAGCATGAATATCTAAGACTAAAGCATTATTCTTAAGAGTGGCAGCTTTCAATTTACTTCTAGCATCATCTCTTTTTAATTGAAAGGCACATGTTTAGCCTATTTGTATTTAAGAGGTATTAACTCAACTCTGATAAGAAATCAAGTAAATAGCAAGTACTGTTATCCGGAATCCGTATGAAGAACGTCAAATGATTTATTGAAGATTTTATGTCAGAAGAATTTCAGGATGCTGCTGCAAACCACTGGAAGAAGTTCATTAATATGATCAAGCCTCAGTGTACAAATAATCTTTTGTAGCACGTCCAGAAGATCGGAAGGTATAAAGTTTCAATACTTTATTTATTCAGAAGATTCCATATTGTGTCAACAAATGAAGATGAACTTAAAGAAGACGAAGAATCGACGAACAAGCCACAACCTAATTGTTTAAATGACAAGGAATATTTGATTCAGCTAGTTACAGATGAACTAGATAGTACATTTGTGTATCAGCTCATCAGATTAAATATTCTAAGTCAAAAGAAGGTGGTCGCTCAATCAAGTCGAAGATCTTAATTGTTCAAAGAAGACTGAAGACTCTACTGAAGAGGAAAAAGGATAATTGATTATCTAATTAATTATTTCACTTCTCAAAATAATTATATTGGATGTGTAATTTATTTATTAAATTAATTCTATCTCGAATTAATTTAATTTATGAATTTATGCATTTAAAATAATTAAGTGAAAATTAATTGGTTAATTAATTAAAGGGAAATTGAATTGTCTACTTGAAAAACACAAGGAAAGACAATCTATTTGATTGTCTACTTGAAAAACAACAAGGAAAGACAATCTAGTTGATTGTCTAAGTGTAAAACCACAAGGAAAGACAATCCAAAGCTTTGTCTTGTTAAAATCAACAAGGTAAGACCATCTTTAAGCAAGGTAGGACAATCCAAAGGATTGTCTTACCGCTTTTCCCCCTTCTACCACACGGCAAGACAATCTTTCAGATTGTCTTACCGCCTGTAGCCATTGTCTTGCCTTGGTAAGACAATCTTTGATCATTCGGTTGTTTTGTTCAGCTAAGTTAGAATACTTTTTGTCAAATCTATTCTACGAACTAGTGGACATTAAAACGAACCATATTAATTATAGAACGACTTACACATTGTTATATTAATTAATTAAAATCTGATTAACAAATTTATATTCAATCAGATTATTCCGCCGCAATTATTTTGTGACGATTGTATTCAACCTCCCTTCTACAATCGTTCCAGGACCTAACAATTGGCATCAGAGCGGTTGATACCATTTTACCGTATCAAATCCTATACACACTCTGTAACGTCCAAATAATTTTTAATCAAATTAATTTTATTCCAAAAATTAATTTTAATTTAAAATATTTTTCTTTCAAAAATCCAAATCTCATCCAAACACTATCCACTTCAAATCCTTAAACATGAGTACACAAAAGATCAGTAGCATTAAAATCCCACCATTCAGCAAAGAACACTTTGGCCTATGGAAGAGGCACATGCTACTATTCCTCCGCACTGTGAACAGAAAATACATCGGGATTCTGAACAAGGGTGTTTTTACTCCGATGAAAGTCATATTAGCACACGAAGAAGAGGGTGTGTTAATACCTAATCAGACTATTCCGAAAGAACTTCATGAGTACACAGATGAAGAGAGTGAAGAGATGAATCTAGATGATGCTCTTCAACTAATCTTAGTTGAATCCCTAGATCCTGTCATGTACAATGCTGTTGTTAATTGTATGAACGCGAAGCAAATCTGGGACACTC
Source organism: Daucus carota subsp. sativus (assembly GCF_001625215.2). Classification (NCBI taxonomy): domain Eukaryota; kingdom Viridiplantae; phylum Streptophyta; class Magnoliopsida; order Apiales; family Apiaceae; genus Daucus; species Daucus carota. The sequence continues at coordinate 1,872,287 of NC_030382.2, read as the reverse complement.
TAGAAATCATAAACGAAGGCTCAGAAGAAGTTAGGGAGAAGAAGAAAAAGATACTGATGACTCAGTATGAACAGTTTGGTTCCAATCCCGGTGAAGGGATTTGAGAAGTATTTATCAGACTTAATAATCTGATTAATAACTTAAATCTGAAGGGGAAATACTACGACAAGAAAGAGGTCAACATGAAGTTTCTCTTAACCCTTCCCGAACATCTGGAACACAGAATCACTGCTATCAGGGAAATTAGAGATCTGAATGAGATTTCTCTGGAGAGACTCTACAGAGTTTTGAAAACTTATGAACTCGAGCAGGTTCAAAGTAAGCAGAGATATGGCTGGGGTAAAACACTAAACCATTCGAGAGCTCTAGTTCTTGAGTCACCTGTAACGGAAGGAAAGAAGGATGTTGTTGTTCCTTCTAAGACCACACAGGAATTTGTTGTACCTGAGATGGGTCAGACTGCTTCTTCCAGTGGTGACGAAGAGTTCTATACAATGGAAGAGCTTGAACAGTTAGAAGATCAATCTCTATCACTGTTTGCCAAGAAATTTGGAAACATGAGAATCAAGAAGAACCCCTCCTACAAGTACAAACCTACTGCCAATAGGTTTCAAAAAGGAGGTTACTCATATTCTACAAGCAAAGGAGGATACAAGACTGGGATGGTAGACAGAAGCAAGTTTAAATGTTTCAACTGTGGTGAACCGGGACACTTTGCAACTGAATGCAAACAACCCAAGGTTCAAGGAAAGAGAAAAGATTCCTACGACGAGCTGAAGAAGAAGTATGATGCATTAGTGAGAAAGCATCAGGGGACTTCTGGAAGTCAAAGCTTCAAGAGCAAGTCTTATCTGGCAGAAGGGAAAAGCTGGGATGATACAGACAGTGATGAAGAAGAGCATATTGAGAATGTTGCTCTCATGGCTAATGCTGGAACATCTTAACCTCCTCCTGCTGGAAGCTTTCAGGTAGATCCTACATGCCTTAAACTTTTTATGCAATTAGGACTAGAAAGAGATGATGCTATTAAAATGTTGAAAGCTGCCAATCTTAAAATTAAATCGTTAGTCTTAGATATTCATGCTTATAAGATGAATGAGATGAACGTATTGAAACCTAAAATTGAACAACTGACTATGGATTTAGGATTACAATGTGCTAAAGTCAGAGTTCTAGAGAAAGGTGAGATTGCTTTAAGACTTCAGCTATACGAAGAGAAAGTGAAATGTAAAGCCTTTAAGGATGCCTCCACTATAGTCAAAGAACTTAATGATAAACAAGAGATCAAGAGAACTGTTGGAATAGGTTTTGACTATAACAGATCTGTAGGTAAGGCTAGTAACATTACTCCCTTTAAGAAGAGTGCTTTAGAGAGAGGGATTCCTTTTATTTTGAAAGATTCCCCTCAACCACTATTCAAATCCTCAGAAGCTGAACCTCTGTTAGAAACTCCTATTATCATTAAATATGAACTTAAACAGGAAGACCTTAAAATAAAAGAGAGTAATGAGATTAGAGATGAGATCCCGACATCACTGAAACCAATCAAAGTGAAGGGCAATGTTAGGTTGCCTAAGGCTGGTTTAAGTGTCAACTCTAAAAGAATAAAATTCAACAAGCCTAATCGTTTTGTGAATAGTAGGAATAGAGATAATAGATGTCACTCTACTGAGAACTTTAAATCTGTTAATAAAGTTAGAGTAGAATCTTTTGATGTTCCTACTACTGTGAATGATATTTCTGTTGCTCCTGTAATTGATGCATGCCATAAATGTTGTGGTGTTGATAACTGTATGCTTTGTGATTTCAATACTATGTCTGCTTATTTTAAAAATTTTCATGCTAAAAATGAAAACACATCACCTAGACAACACACAAACAATAAGCATGCTAGATCAAAAACAATAAGCATGCTAGGTTTACAGGCTGTTGTTAAGGAAGTAAGTTCACTCAAGAGTGAGCCAAATATCAGTTCAAGAGTCTCTGTTGTATTACATGATAGAAATCAATTCTTTAAGTTCGCTGGACCCAATCAAGTGTGGGTCCCAAAGAAGGTTTAATCAAGTTGTCTTTTGCAGGGTGCCAGTGGAGTTGTTCGAGTTGCTTGGGTGCTTGATAGTGGAGTGTCAATGCACATGACTGGCACAAGATCCTTGCTGGAAGACATAAGAGAAGCAACTGGTCCATCAGTTACTTTTGCTGACAATAGCAAAGGTCGTACTGTTGGATATGGCAAGTATAAAGTTGGAAGGGTCATCATAGAGGATATTGCTATAGTTGAAGGACTTCAACATAATCTCCTGAGTGTCAGTCAATTTTCTGACAAGGGATATTATGTTCACTTTAAAAAGGATATATGTATCATTAAACATATCAAGGATAAGCATCCTTCACTATGTGGCATTAGGAAAGGCAATATATACGTAGCTGATTTGTCTTCAGGACCATGAAATGCAGTTCACTGTTTCTACGCAAAGGCGTCTGCTGAAGATAGTTGGTTATGGCATAAGAAGCTCTCACACCTCAACTTCAAAACTATGAACTCTATAGTCAAGAGAGATCTGGTGAGAGGTTTGCCTTCCCTGGAATTCTCAACTGATGATCTCTATGAAGCTTGTCAGAAAAGAAAAGCGAAGAGAGCATCTCACAAAGGCAAAACCATCAATACCATTACAGATCCACTCCATTTACTGCATATGGATTTGTTTGGCCCCGTAAATGTTACATCAATTGATGGAGAAAGATATGCCTTAGTCATTGTGGATGACTTCTCGAATTATACTTGGGTTTACTTCCTTACTTCTAAGGATGAAACTCCGTTGACAGTGATTGATCATATAAAGCAAGTTGAATTGGAAAAGGGTGTGTCAGTTAAAGCTATAAGGTCAGATAATGGCACAGAATTCAAGAATCAAACCCTAATCAACTTTTCCTCTGAAAATGGAATTAGAAGGCAGTATTCAGCACCAAGGACTCCTCAGCAGAATGGAGTCGTCAAAAGAAAGAATCGTACATTGATTGAAGCTGCAAGGACAATGATTGCTGAAGCAAAGCTTCCTCTGTACTTTTGGGCTAAAGCTGTGACTACTGCCTGCTATACCCAGAATCGAACGTTGATCAATAAAGATCATATGAGAACTTCATTTCAGTTGTATAACAACAAGAAACCATATGTCAAACATCTTCATGTCTTTGGAGCTAAGTGTTATGTTCTCAGGGATGGTGAAGAGAACTTGAACAAGTTTGAACCAAAGGCATCTGAAGCCATTTTTGTTGGTTATACAAATAATGCTTATAGAGTTTTTGTAATTGATACTCTGTCAGTGAAAGTTAGTGTCAATGTTACATTTGATGACACTAAACTTCCAAGTCTGCAATCTGCTGATCCATCTGAGTCTCTGAAGTTTGATAACTATCCAAATTCTGATTCAGATGATGATGTGCCACCTGAAGCTGCAACAGGCGATGACAACAATGATGATAATGATCCAGGCAATGGTGGAGGAAATGGCAATAATGATGGAGATTCCACTGATGCTAGTGGTGGATCAACAAGTCAACCTGGCAGCAACTCAAGGGGAGCTGGTGGATCAACTAGTCATACACATCAGCTTACTGACAATACAGCTGAATCATCAAGGACACAACTTCCAAAGGAAAGGATTTGGAGCAGAGATCATCTCTTCGATCGGATTATTGGTGATCCTGATGTTGGTGTAAGGACTAGAAGTGCTACGACAAATGAATGTCTATTCTCTGGTTTTCTATCACAATTAGAACCAAAGAAAGTAGATGAAGCACTTGCTGATCCTGATTCGGTTCTTGCCATGCAAGAAGAACTCAATCAATTTGAGAGACAAGAAGTCTCGGCCCTAGTTCCAAGGCCAAAAGGAAAGTCTACAATTGGAACTAGATGGGTCTTCCGTAACAAGTTAGATGGTGATGGCATTGTTGTGAGAAACAAAGCCAGACTAGTCGCAAAAGGTTATTCTCAAGAAGAAGGAATTGATTACGATGAAAACTATGCTCCAGTTGCTCGTCTTGAAGCCATCAAAATATTCCATGCATTTGCTGCACATTCCCATTTCAAAATTTATCAGATGGATGTGAAAAGTGCATTTCTGAATGGAAAGCTAGAAGAAGAAGTATATCTGGAACAGCCTCCTGGCTTTGAAAATCCAGAATTTGCTGATTTTGTGTACTTCTTATTCAAAGTTGTCTATGGGCTCAAGCAGTCACCAAGGACATGGTATGACATTCTCTCTGAGTTTTTAATTGAAAATAATTTCACTAGAGGTGTCATAGACAAAACTCTCTTTTACAAATTGCATGATAATAATATGATATTTGTTCAAATATATGTTGATGATATTATATTTAGTTCTACTAACGATAACTTGTGCAAGAGGTTTGCTAAGTTAATGCAGAGCAATTATGAAATGAGTATGATGGGTGAGCTGTCCAACTTTCTTGGTCTTCAAGTAAGCCAAAAGGAAGATGGCATTTTCATTTGCCAATCAAAGTATGTCAGAGATCTTCTGCGAAAGTACAATCTGGAAGACTCTTCTCCGGCAAAGACACCCATGGCCACTACCACAAAGCTTGACCAGGATAATCTGGTAAGAAAGTTGATATCTCAAGCTATCGAGGTATGATTGGCTCATTACTCTATCTCACTGCTAGTAGATCAGATATAATGTTTGCAACCTGTTTGTGTGCTAGGTTCCAAGCTGATCCTAAAGAATCACATCTTATAGCCGTCAAAAGAATCTTTAGATATCTTAAGGGTACACCTGGTTTAGGTATTTGGTACCCTAAGAATACTGGTTTTGACTTAACCGGCTCTATAGATTCGGATTATGCAGGATGCAGGGTTGATAAGAAAAGTACGTCTGGAAGCTGTCAATTTCTAAGATGTCGGTTGGTTTCCTGGTAAAGTAAGAAGCAGCACTCTGTGTCTACTTCTACTGCTGAAGCTGAGTATATAGCTGCTGGAAGCTGCTGTGCTCAGATACTGTAGATCATAAACCAATTGAATGATTATGGGATTTCTGTCGACAAAATTTCAATATTTTGTGACAACACAAGTGCCATAGCCATTTCCAACAATCCGGTTCAACATTCCAGAACCAAGCACATAGATATCAGGTATCATTTTATTCGAGAACATGTCATGAAGGGTACAGTGGTGTTACATTTTGTACCCACGACTGATCAAATTGCTGACATCTTCACTAAACCACTTGATGAATCCACTTTCTCTAAGTTGGTTTGTGAGCTAGGGATGTTAAATATGACATGATTCTCATTGTATATATTTTTAATATGCTTTATATATTTTTATATAATTTTGTGAATTTTCTGTGTAATTATAGGTGTTTTATTAGATTTTATATGATTGTCTGTATGTTATTTAATAATTATCTGTGTAATTATGCATGTTTATATGTTTATCTGTAATTTTCTAAATGCCTGCATACTCCCCTGTATTATTAATATTGTTTTTATATTAGATTTTTAATTTAGTGTGCAAAACGTGTTATTTCAAAAATAAATCAAAAATCATATTATTAAAGTATTTTTAATTTGTTTTTCGATTGAAAAACTCGGCAAGACAATTTTTGCAATTGTCTTACCGAGCTTGATCAACAGGTTTTTCTATATTTTTATTATTATTTTATTTTCATATGCGGCAAGACAATTTTAGCAATTGTCTTACCAATTTTTTTCTTGATTTTCTTTTAAAATCACGGCAAGACAATTATATCAATTGTCTTACTGAGATTTAAATTAACAAGACAATTATATAAATTGTTTTAGCATCTCTTTATTCATCTTCTTCATCTCCAATCGACCTATACAGGCAAATACTCTCACACACTTCGACTTTTTCAAGTTTTCAACGAAAAACTTGCTGATTCCTTGCTAGTTTTTCATGTTTTGTGTAATAAACTTGCTGGTTTGGATTATTTTCTCTGATTACTACCGAAGTGCTGCCCGATTTTCAACTAACTTTTACTGAGTTTCACGAACTGAGTGCGCCGTGTTGGGGTTTAATCGACGTATTTGAACTGATTTCTGGTGTATTAAGCTTGGTTTCGACTGTTCTTCATCGATTTGCCGAGTTGGTTGTGGTTTTAAGTTTCAAATCAAAACCCTCTTTTAGGGTTCTTGAGATCGAATTGGGGATTTTCGATTTTTGTGAAGTTGATGGAGATATTTGACTAATTTGGGACTTTTTGGTTCGAGTTGGATTAAATTTTTACACCTTAAATTAATTAAATTTTGATTCCAGATTAAATCAATATTTCGAATTATTAATTAATTAATTAATTATTAAGTGAAATTTGCGAGAAATTTGATAAGTTTCGTTTAATTTGATAAATTCTCGCTTAATTCATTTTTTTAATTATAAAAATGGTTGGAAAATTTGTAATCAAAGAGACCAACTACAACGCGTATTTGGACCCTGAAGTCTGCCCGAGCCGGTTCAAGACTGGGTGAGATTTCTCAACGAACAATGTATTGCCAGCACTGCCCTCACAGCATCTGATCTACAGATTCAGCCACTATATGACTTCTATTCAACCGCAATGAACTCTATATTGCTCGAAGAATATAGGTTGATCGGAGATATAAGGCTTGGTGATATGAACGGACGGAAGAGCATATTGATTACATCTGATGATGTTAATCGTGTTTTGGGTTTTCCTAGGGGCAACTTTGCTGAAGTTCCAGAAGAACAAGAGTTGGTACAGTTCTTTCAGACCATACAGTACCAGGCCGACATCAATCTGCCCAAGATGTCTAAGGGTCATTTGAAGCCTGAGTGGGAGATTTTCTTTGACTCCTTGGCTAAGGTGTTCTCTCCTACCGATCGCAAAAACTTCCACAACATCTCCAACATCCTTCAAGTTTTTGGACTTTGCATTGCTTATAATCGTCCAATTGACTTTGGTAAGATAATCCTGAAGGAGATTTTGAGGAAAATGGGACCACTGATGAGTCGATCAGTGGAGAATAATGATAAAGTTGAATGCTTCTACCCTCGGTTTCTGATGCTGCTTCTGAATGACAAGATGACAGAAGCTGATAAGAACTTCTACTTCAACAGTGAACGAGCTTGTAGTCACTCCATTCATGTCTGAGATGTTCAATGCTCCGTTGGCACCTCTTCAGTTTAATGTGGCTCAACCTGAACCTCTGCAACAACAACAACCTCAACAACAGCAACAACCCCTGCAACAGCTACTTCCACAACAACAACAACCTGAACCACAATAATCACCTCAACCTTCACCTCAACAATCACCTACTCAATCACCTATCCACCAACAACAACAATTCCATTCATTTGAAGATGAGCCCCTGCAGTATGACTTCTTCGAAACTCATCCATCTTCAACTGAACCTACATTACCACTCACTCAAACACAATACTCTCCACAAACACAATCAACCTCAAAACCACTACCATCAGATTCTGCTATCAACCCTCAACTTCAAGCCTTCCGAGATGACTTACAGGTAGCTCAGGTACTTACTGACTTCTCATCTAACTTTAATGTTGATATCTCTGATTATGGTTGTAACTTTGACTTGTTTTGTTAGCCTGCCAGCAATGAACCTGACAACACACAGGTTCATAACCAAGCTGATGTTTCTATTCAACAAACAATTTCTTCTCCAAACACAACAAACATCACTACTACGAAACCTGTTCGTAAAGTAGCCCGGAAAAGGAGTGGGAGTGCTTTTGTGTCTGAACCCGCAGCTCTGTCTTCTCTAAAGAAGCAAAGGGTGGAAACCTCTAAGACAACTGCAGCCTCATCCTCGCCTTCCCAAAAAGGCTTGGACTCTGATATGGCAATACAGTCTTTGGATTCATTCTCTTAACAGAATGAAGCTATTGAAGTTGACCGTCTAGCCACGGTAATCTGTACTGAGTCAAGCACTGTTCTAGCACTCATGCTAGTGCAAATTCAAGCCAATACACAGGTTACTACACTTTCCGAGAGCACAGTTTTTCAAAACCAAGTTACTATGTATGAAAACTTTGCTGATCACTCTTTCTTTAATGATTAGGATCTGCTAGGCAATGTGCAAGTACATCTGCCGTCAATGGTATCCGGAGGACAATTTGTTCCTCCACTACCTTTGAACCCATCTCAGGGAACATTGGTAGTATATACAGGTACAGCTGGAGGTCTGAGTGAAACGAGTGATGAAAGGCAAACACCGAGCGATACACATGCATGTGAGGCTAGTGAAACAGCTTTGAGTGTTGATGTGCTAAAAATGATTACCTTTTAAATCGCAAGCGCACGATCACCGTTTTAATATTTATGATTCGATCCACAGAGATTAAAATTATTTTCGAAATCCTTTAATAATTAACCTAGGAGAATTAGAACAAAGTTTTAGAGTGAGGGTTTCAAAAAAAAAAATTCTAAATTTTAATGAAAATTCTGACTAAACTAATTAATTATAATTAGTCACTTTAATCTATATCATTAATCTAATTAAATACCAACTCGAACACAAGCAATGATTTGAAATAAACTACGAATAAACAATTCGGAAGTAATCGGCAAGTAAAAAGAACTCAGAACTTTGTGGTGGTGACCTGATGACTTGGCTATCTACTCAAATACAAGTCACATGCGCACCCAATTCAGATTCAATTACCAGGACTCGATTCTTACTATTCGACCACAAGCAAACACCAATTTCTGCAACTAATTAATTAACATATAACATTAAACTATTCAAAAACTTGACTCACTCGAACCCAGATTACAAAAGACTCGGAAAAAAAAAAAGCGAAACCAGGTGCTGCAATCTAACAACTACGCACTCGAGACTCCAACTCAACACTCGACATGCTGACTCGAAGACTCGGACAAAACCCAGTAAATCGGAAACTCAGAAACAAGTAAATACATAGCTAGCAGTTCAAGAACTCTAATACAGACTCAACCTAAACAAACCCAATCGGCAGTGAATGCAGAACTTCAAACAAGAAAAATACACAAGCAACGAAACCCAACGACACAAAGCATTCAAATCAAAAACTACAGCCTCAAAGGACTCGGAAATCAGCCATACAAACGCAAACTCCAGACTAAGCAGCAGGACTCGCGCGACTCAAAATCAGACTATGGAGCTCAGAACTCAGCAAGAACAGACTCACACAAACAGATTCCAATGGAAACTCAGCTACAACTCGGTGAAAACTAACCCACCAAACAAGACTCAAAAACTCGACCATCGAAACAGAGAAAAAGCACACAAAAACAAACTCAACAAAACACTGTAAGTCGCCTAATACTACTCAGACGCGACTCGGCAACGATCAGCTGCCCACAGACTCTAAACGTAGCAAGCAAAACACAAGAACAACAACCGGAATTGATGACTCGTTAACTGACTAACTGGACTCGGTGGCAAGACTCGATAGTGACTCGTCAACACAGCAATTCAGAACTCAAATGGAAATCAAAATTTCAACAAAAACAGGACTCAAACTCGGAAAAGAAAAGCCATGACTCGATACAAAACAGAGGAGATGTTATAACCCAATAAAAGATTCAGTTCATGACTCGGTGCTTGACTCGCTCAGGAATTAAACCAACTAAACTAGCAGACAAACAACACAAAACAGAAAAACAGAGTAAAAGGAACTGGTATTTTTTTGTTTATATTAAAAGGAACAGTCGAGGGGGTTGTTTGTAAACAAAACAAAAACTACATAAAATAACTGAGTAACCGAGTAAAGAACAAGAAACAGATGCTGCTAATTCGTTATAATAAAGAAAACTGAAATCTCGAATTAACACTACTAATAGATGGTAGCCTTTAAATCTAAATATTTAACCCCCACACAAATCACTTTTGTGCTAGAGTTTAAGTTTCTACCAAAAATTAAATCTAAAAAGTAAGAGATCTACACTAATTAGAAGGCTTCTCCCATTCCCAAAAGCCCTTAGGCATATCGTGGTACTAAGAAGAATATGCCACTTGAAACAAGAAAATAGAGACAATATAAGATCAAGGTAAAAGAAGATTTGCGTTAAAAATAAAAGTGGTTACAAATGTAGTATGAAAATGAGAGAACAAAAGAAGATCTAGCACTATACTATCAACTAGGAGAAGACTAGGTTAAAAAGAAGGTGATTACAAGTAAAGGGGTGGGGGTATTTATAACTAGAAATATAAGGTTTAGGGGTAGGGTGGCTAAATCTAATCCATCCATGTGTGATGTGTGTTGGGTAGACCATAGCCCTCTATGTGTCCCCTTACTTGCCAACTCTCTTTTTTCTTCTTTTCTTTTTCTTCCCTTTTCTTGCATTTTCTCTTTTTTTTCTTTATTTATCTACAATTTCCTGAAATAAAATAAATAAGCGATTAATACTACGAAAATAAACAAAAGATAGGCACTTAAATATGCAAAAATATGGACTAATCAAACTTCCCCATACCTATCTTTTGCTCGTCCTCGAGTAAAAATCAAAAGAAAAGAAAATAAACTAAGAAAACTAGATGCGATTCCTAGGCTCCTTTTCATAGGCGTGACGGGTGATTTTAGGTTCACCAACCAGTTAAACTCGTAGACGATCTCTACAAGAGGAGTTTTGTCTCCTAAGGGTTTACAGAAGATATACCCATAAAATCTGTGAGACATTCTAGCAATTGTCTACTCGACTCTACTCTAATTTCTCCGGTGTTAACAAAAAGCGTTTTTAAGGAAAATATGACTCAAAGACTCTTTTACTAATAATCAAGATACAGTTGTCTCTAATCTACTTGAAATCAACTCAAAAATTTACTCGAAATCCAAGGAGTGTAAGGAATTTAAGGCCCTTGATGGATCCTAATCGTTTAATAACATTTTCTCTTTTTCAACCAATTTCGAACTAACCCAATCTCTATCGAAACAAATATCTAGCCAAACTTCATAAACTCTTATTCTTCTTTTTTCCCTTCTTTTTTCTGCATTGACTTTATTTTGTCCGTTTTTTTAGGAAGACAATGTTACCCATGTAGCGAGCTTTAGGTCAGTGACTCCCAAACCAAACGGTCTTAAGGCACTAGGTTTTAAAATCCCCCTACGGACTTAATTGCTCGAGTAACAAAGGCCACAAAACGAGACTAGCCAATCTACTTTTGCCCATTTATCTAAAGATTTTATCTATAAAGAACAATGGGTATTGAAGTAGTTATTCCTTTTCTTTTTCTCTATCTCTTTTTTTCTTTTTTCTATTTTTTTCCTTTTTTTATTCGCAAAGGTTCGATTTGACATTGTTTCAACAAGTGGGTTCTCTCTCAGGTATCGAATAATATCATTAGACAATCTCTCCATCAAAGGTCTTGTGCAAACGTGTGTGCCATCTTGGAATTACGAGTACAAATCGGTCGATACAAGCTTGAAAAAGACAAACTTACTCAACTACGTTCAAATTATCTAAAAGACACTACATACATATACTTTTCGAAAACATGCTAACACCAACTACTCCTAAAGTTCGACTGAGGGAAAGACAACTTAGCTAAAACATCTCTATTTTTGGATTTTTATAATTTTTCATTTTTTAGGGTTTTTCATTTTTTAAGAATTACACAAAAGCCCTCCCCATACCTAAATCATGCATTGTCCTCAATGTATGCAAAAGAGAGAATTGAAATGTAAGAGTAAAAAAGAAAAATACCTGAATAGGAGATGAAGGGATTTTTATTAACTACTGAAGCAGCTTACATAATCAAGGGTCGATGAGGTGGATGACCTCTTCCTCCGAATCAACAGGCAATTCTAAAAATGGTTTAAGACGTTGTCCATTAACTTTAAAAACATTACCATTTTTAGGATCCTGAATTTCAATAGCACCATGAGGAAACACAACTTGACCAATGTAAGGACCATCCCATCTAGAACGCAACTTACCGGGAAACAAATGAAGCCTAGAATTGTAGAGAAGAACTTTTTGGCCGGGAGAAAAGGATTTTCTTAAAATGGTTTTATCATGGAAGGCCTTGGTTCTCTCTTTGTAAATTTTAGCATTTTCATAAGCATCATTCCTAAGTTCGTCTAACTCGGTCAATTGTAACTTCCAATGACTACCGGCGGTGGGTAAGTCGAAGTTCAATTCTCTAATGGCCCACATGGCCCTATGCTCGAAATCAACCAGCAAATGGCAAGCTTTACCAAACACGAGTCTATAGGGAGACATTCCTAAGACGGTCTTAAAGGCGGTTCGATAGGCCCATAAGGCATCTATCAACTTGGTTGACCAATCTTTCCTATTTGAGTTGACCGTCTTCTCTAAGATTTGCTTAATTTGCCGGTTTGAAACCTCTACTTGGCCACTAGTTTGAGGATGATAAGGGGTAGCCAACCTATGAGTGATGGAGTACTTCTTAAGAAGTGACTCGAATTGACGGTTCTTGAAATGCGTCCCTTGGTCACTAATGATAGCCCTAGTTGTGCCAAATCGAGAAAATATATTCTCTTTAAGGAATCGAAGGACATCTTTGTTGTCATTGGACCGAGTCGGGATAGCTTCTACCCACCTGGAAACGTAATCAACACCGAGAAGGATGTAAAGGTGGCCAAATGAACTAGGAAATGGGCCCATGAAATCTATGCCCCACACATCAAAGAGCACTATAACAAGGATTGGGCTCATAGGCATCATGTTTGTCCTAGTGATTCTTCCTAAATGTTGACACCTACTACATGCGGAGCAATACTCGGCCGCATCCTTAAACAAAGTAGGCCAATAAAAACCGCATTGGAGGATTTTAGCGGCGGTCTTTTTTGCACTAAAATGACCTCCACATGCTTTATCATGACAAAACGAGAGGATACTATGAAACTAACTATTTGGGACACACCTTCTAATGATTTGATCGGGACAATGTTTAAAGAGATACGGGTCGTCCCAAAAGAAATGTTTCACTTGAGAAAAGAACTTGGCTTTATCATTCCTGGACCATGTCGGGGGAATGTCACCGGTTGCTAAGTAATTGACTATGTCGGCGAACCAAGGGAGAGTGAAAATCGAAAGAAGGTGTTTGTCGGGAAATGACTCGCTTAAGGGCAAGTCGTTAGTGGATTCAACCACTAATCGAGAGAGGTGATCGGCAATGACATTCTCACAACCTTTCTTATCCCTAATCTCCAAGTCAAACTATTGGAGCAACAACACCCATCTAATTAATCGGGCTTTTGAGTCTTTTTTAGAGAAAAGGTACTTAAGAGCGGCATGGTCCGTGTAAACAATGATTTTGGACCCGATAAGATAAGAGCGAAATTTTTCTAAGGCAAAGACTACGGCTAGAAGCTCCTTTTCGGTGGTAGAGTAATTAACTTGGGCATCATTTAAGGTCTTACTAGCATAGTAAATGACATGAGGCTTCTTATCTATTCGTTGTCATAATACTCGCTTGTGAACTCGAATGTGACATCTTTAGCTAGAAGGTTGGTCAAAGGTCGGGCCTTTTTGCTAAAATCCTGGATGAATCTACGATAAAATCCCGCATGTCCAAGGAAAGAGCGAATTTCCTTAACGGACTTGAGAGGTGGGAGATTAGCAATTAAGTCAACCTTAGCCTTGTCTACTTCGATCCCTTTTTCATAAATTTTATGCCCTAGAACAATTCCTTTTTTAACCATGAAATGACATTTCTCCCAATTTAACACTAGATCCGTTTCCTCACATCTTTTCAACACTCGATCTAGATTGTTAAGGCATTGGTGAAAAGATGGACCAAAGATGGAAAAGTCATCTATGAAGACTTCTAGAAAGTCACCTATCATTTCCGAGAAAATGCTAGTCATGCACCTTTGGAACGTGGATGGGCCCGTGGTTAGGCCGAAATCTAGACGTCTATACGCGAAGGTTCCAAAAGGGCAGGGGAAGGTGGTCTTTTCTTGGTCTTCGGGAGCAATCGGGATTTGAAAATATCCCGAATAACCATCTAAAAAGCAATAAAATGCATGACCCGCTAATGTCTCTAGCATTTGATCGATGAAAGGCAAAGGGAAATGATCTTTCCTAGTGACGGCATTGAGCTTCCTAAAGTCTATGCACATTCTCCAAACGGATTGGACACGGGTGGGGATTTGCTCATTGTTCTCATTTGTCACTAAAGTGATGCCCGATTTCTTAGGCACTACATGGACGGGACTCACACACTTACTATCGGAAATGGGATAAATGATCCTATTGTCTAAGCACTTAAGAATTTATTTCTTAACTACTTCCATCATGGGAGGATTCAACCTCCTTTGAGGTTCTCTCACGGGCTTTGCATCTTCTACCAAATGAATCCTATGTTGGACAATCGCCGGGCTAATTCCTTTAATGTCCAAAATGCTCCACCCTATCGCTCCCTTATGCTTTCCAAGGATTCCTAAAAGTTCTTCCTCTTGTGACATAGTCAAATTAGAGGCAATGATAACGGGATAGGACTCATTAGGGCCTAGAAAAGCATACTTAAGAGTGTCGGGAAGAGGTTTGAGTTCTAACTACGGCGGTTGTGACTCAATGGTTTTATTTGGTAAAGGCAACTTCTCTGGTTCAACATCACGCTCTTGACTCGTTGTAGGAATTATGGATTCTAACATTTGGTTGACCTCATGTGTGTAGTCGGAAACATCCCAATCCTCTTCAAAATGTTTTAAGAAAAATTCAAGGGCATCTTTAGGATTCATGAGATCTTGATCAACTATTCATCAATTAGATTAACATCCATGGGTTGTTCATAGAAATCATCGGATTGTTTCCCTACATGAAATATGTTGAGGTCGATTGTCATGTTACCAAATGTTAGCTTCATTAAGCCGTTACTACAATTAATCAATGCGTTGGATGTAGCTAAGAAGGGTCGTCCTAGGATGATGGGAATTTGATTCTTTGGGTTCCTAACCGGCTCGGTCTCTAGGACGACAAAATCTACGGGAAACACAAAGTCACCTACTTTAATTAGTACGTCCTCGATCATTCCCTTAGGAATTTTCACGGATCGGTCGGCTAATTGAAGTGTGACATTGGTTTGTCGGAGCTCCCCCAAACCTAAAGCTTGGTAGACAGAATATGGATGGAGATCAACACTAGCCCCTAAATCAAGTAGCGCCTTATCCACAAAAGTTTCTCTTATGACACATGAAATTGTAGGACAACCAGGGTCCTTGTATTTCACGAGAATTCGGTTTGAGAGAATCGAACTAATGTGAGATGTAAGGAAAGCTTTCTTAGGGACATGGTTAGTTCTCTTATGGGTACATAACTCCTTAAGACACTTTGCATATGAGGGAATTTGTTTAATTGCATCTAAAAGGAGTATGTTGACCTTGACTTGCTTAAACACTTCCAAAATCATCTCTATTTGAGCCGATTGCTTAGGTGAAATAAGTCTTTGAGGGTAAGGGACTCTTGGTTTAAAGACTACTTCACTTTGTAACTCGGGATTTGGTTCCGGGTTTGGGTCACTCGACTCCTCACGGGCTTTTGAACTCTCGGGTTTGTCATGATTAATGGTAGTAATGGGTGGACTTCGATTAGAAGTCGAATCCCTTTTTTCACCAAGGTTCTCACCAACGTTGGTATCAACATTTTTACCCGACCTAAGAGAAATGACCCCATGCACATTATCCGGGGGTCTTTGGTTAAGAGGAAATTTCGGGTTCACCTCGGGTTGGCTCGGGAACTTGTTCTTTTCTCGCTCACGCAACGTGCTTGCTAATTGACTCAATTGGGACTCTAACTTAGAGACGGCTTGCACATTAGAATGCAAAAGTTGCCTATCTTGGGTTAAAGTGTGCATGAAGGTTTGTTGGGATTGGGTCAAGTTAGTTTGTAGTTTCACTAAGGCTTCGATGCTCTTCTCTAAGGAATCGAGTCTCTTATCCGAATCATTAAAACCGGGAGGATTCAACGGAGCTTGACTCGGGTTTTGATAATTCGTAAAATAATTGGGATTGGGCCTAGGAAAATTAGGTTGTGGGGCTTGAAAATTTTGCCCTTGGTTCCACGAGAAATTCGGGTGATTCTTCCACCCGGGGTTGTACATTGGTGCAAAAGGGTCATTTCTAGGCTTAGGTTGAAACATCACGTTCACTTGCTCAAACTCGTGACATTGTTGGATCTCGGGGTGAGGAGCATTATAGTTCGGGAACATAGGCAAAGGTGAAGGGCCACTGTGAGACTCTAAAGCTTCAAGTCTCTTAGTAAGGGTTGCTAATTTGGCATCGGTTGCCACATTGTTTCCTATCGAGTGCAAACCCCTAGAGCTAGACGACTCGATCGACTTTTTCGGTTCCCTAGTTGACTCCCACAACATTGTTTTTTCGGCTAAGTCCTCGAAAAATTCCTACCCTTGGTCCTCATCTTTCTCCATGAATTTGCCTTGGCACATAGACTCTAATAACGCGGTGGTTTGACTATCTAAGGCCTCGTAAACAATTTTGCAAAGTCTCCATTTCTCTATTCCATGGTGTGGGCATTGTGATAAAAGATTTTTGAAACGATCAAAGAATTTCCAAAAAGACTTATTTTCCCTTTGATGGAATTGATTTATTTCATTTGTAATTCGAGTCGTTTTATGGTTTGGAAAATACTTTTTAAAAAACATTACCACAAACCCCTCCCAAGTGGAAATAGAATTGACGGGTAGACTATACAACCATTTTTTAGCATTTTCTTTTATAGCAAATTTGATTAGTCTAAGTCGAATGGAGTCTTCGCTCAATCGTTGGAGTTTTTGCAAACCGCAAACCACCTCAAATTCTTGGATAAAAAGATAGGGATCCTCACCTTCACTCCCTAAAAACATAGGCAACATACTAATGTGATGGGCCTTAATCTCGAAATTATTCCCATTAACGGGAGGAAGGGTGATGCACGATGGTTGAGCGGAACGGGACGGGTAACATCGGTCTTTAAGAGACAACGCCATGTTTACTATCGGTTCTGGAACTTCTAGGGTTTCGGAGTCCGAAGAGGACGAAGAAGGAATTTCGATGATCGGTCTAACTAATCTAGATGATTCGTTCCTAACCCAAGTAGTTCGCATAAACTATATAGTAAACACGTAGCAAATAAGTGCGAGAAATTAAATCACACAAAAGAAAGGGTGTAAAAATGAAAGAAAAACCTAAGTCTATGGTTCCCTAATAAAATGAACTAGACCTTGCTCCTAAGGTCAAGGACCACCAAAAACTCGATAAATCAATTATTATTCGGACCTGTTTGGCCAGTTTGGAGCAGGCATTGCCAAGAGGCCAATCTCCGCGCTTAGACACCAAACCTTAATCGGCCAGGTAAGCTTTCGCTAGCCTTAGACATCGAAAAGTCGGAATAATTAAAGATTACTTCGTTCTTTAGGTACCTTCCTAATTGAGCGCGAATTCCTAGGGCTAACGTCTAATTCAATTTTATTAAAAAGCCAAGGGTATGCAAAATGAAGACTTAAGTTGTTGTGGGCCAAGGAAAGAGTGATGAAATCCCTCCCCTTATCTTATGAATGGGTTTTGCCCTTAAGGTTTATTTAAATGATGCTCCACACAACGAGACAATGAAAGCTATAAACAACTATGGATGCTCTACACTACGTGTTTTATCTAAAGAAAAAAGAAATTAACGTACCTTGGGGTACGTCCTCCAGCGATCACCACAATTAAAGGTACGAAAATTTAAAAACAAAAATTAAAATCTATATGATGTGCTCCTAAGTGATTAAATGCATGATGCAACACATATGTATTTCTAACTAATATTTTTGGATTTTAAATTTTTCAACTTGTTTGTATTTTTCAATTTTCAAATTTGTTTGTGATTTTCTAAGTAAAAACAAAAGATAAAAATGGAGAGATACGGGTTACCAAAGCAAGCTTCCAAATCCTAGCAAAATTTGTTCACTTTACTCCATGATTCCCGAATATTCCTCCTCGAAATAAAAACAAAAAGTGAGAAAACAAGCTAATCCGAAAGATTAAAAATAAAGGAGCGAAAAATAAATTATAATCCTCGGCAGCGGCGCCAAAAAACTTGATGTGCTAAAAATGATTACCTTTTAAATCGCAAGCGCACGATCACCGTTTTAATATTTATGATTCGATCCACAGAGATTAAAATTATTTTCGCAATCCTTTAATAATTAACCTAGGCGAATTAGAACGAAGTTTTGGAGTGAGGGTCTCAAAAAAAAATTCTAAATTTTAATGAATATTCTGACTAAACTAATTAATTATAATTAGTCACTTTAATCTATATCATTAATCTATTTAAATACCAACTCGAACACAAGCAATGCTTTGAAATAAACTACGGATAAACAATTCGGAAGTAATCGACAAGTAAAAAGAACTCAGGACTTTGTGGTGGTGACTTGATGACTTGGCTATTTACTCAAAAACAAGTCACATGCGCACCTAACTCAGATTCAATTACCATGACTCGATTCTTACTATTCGACCAAAAGCAAACACCAATTTCTGCAACTAATTAATTAACATATAACATTAAACTATTCAAAAACTTGACTCACTCGAACCCAGATTACAAAAGACTCGAAAAAAAAAACAAAATCGAAACCAGGTGCTGCAATCTAACAACTACACACTCGAGACTCCAACTCAACACTCCACATGCCTACTCGAAGACTCGGAAAAAACCCAGTAAATCGGAAACTCAGAAACAAGTAAATACACAGCCAGCAGTTCAAGAACTCTAATACAGACTAAACCAAAACAAACCCAATCGGCAGTGAATGCATAACTTAAAACAAGAAAAATACACAAGCAACGAGACCCAGCGATACAAAGCATTCAAATAAAAAACTACAGCCGCAAAGGACTCGGAAATCAGCCATACAAACGCAAACTCAAGACTAAGCAGCAGGACTCGCGTGACCTGAAATCAGACTATGGAGCTCAAAACTCAGCAAGCACAGACTCACACAAATAGATTCGAATGGAAACTCAGCTACAACTCGGTAAAAACTAACCCATCAAACATGACTCAAAAACTCGACCATCGAAACAAAGAAAATGCACACAAAAACAAACTCAACAAAACACTGTAACTCGCCTAATACTACACAGACGCGACTCAGCAAAGATCAACTGCCCATAGACTCTAAACGCAGCAAGCAAAACACAAGAACATCAGCCAGAATTGATGACTCGTTAACTGACTAACTGGACTCGGTGACAAGACTCGATAGTGACTCGTCAAAACAGCAAGACAGAACTCAAATGGAAATCAAAATTTCAACAAAAACAGGACTCAAACTCGGAAAAGAAAAGCCATGACTCGATACAAAACAGAGGAGATGTTATAACCCAGAAAAAGATTCAGTTCATGACTCGGTGCTTGACTCGCTCAGGAATTAAACCAACTAAACTAGCAGACAAAGAACACAAAAAAGAAAAACAGAGTAAAAGGAACTGGTCTTTTTTTGTTTATATTAAAAGGAACAGTCGAGGGGGTTGTTTGTAATCAAAACAAAAACTACCTAAAATAACTGAGTAACAGAGTAAAGAACAAGAAACAGATGCTGCTAATTCGTTGTAATAAAGAAAACTGAAATCTCGAATTAACACTACTAATAGATGGTAGCCTTTAAATCTAAATATTTAACCCCCACACAAATCACTTTTGTGCTAGAGTTTAAGTTTCTACCAAAAATTAAATCTAAAAAGTAAGAGATCTACACTAATTAAAAGGCTTCTCCCATTCCCCAAAGCCCTTAGGCATATGGTGGTACTAAGAAGAATATGCCACTTGAAACAAGAAAATAGAGACAATATAAGATCAAGCTAAAAGAAGATTTGCATTAAAAATAAAAGTGTTTACAAATGTAGTATGAAAATGAGAGAACAAAAGAAGATCTAGCACTATACTATCAACTAAGAAAAGACTAGGTTAAAAAGAAGGTGAATACAAGTAAAGGGGTGGGGGTATTTATAACTAGAAATGTATGGTTTAGGGGTAGGGTGACTAAATCTAATCCATCCATTTGTGATGTGTGTTGGGTAGATCATAGCCCTCCATGTGTCCCCTTACTTGCCAACTCTCTTTTTCTTCTTTTCTTTTATTTTCCTTCCCTTTTCTCTTTTTTTCTTTATTTATCTACAATTTCCTGAAATAAAATAAATAAGCGATTGATACTACGAAAATAAACAAAAGATAGGCACTTAAATATGCAAGCACGAGAGGTGAGTGCACACACTGACCCAGCTCTTTTTGAGGAACAAATTGCTAAGTTACAAGCTGAACTTGCCAGAATGACAGCTGAGAATGAAAGATTGAAAGGTGCACAACTTGTCACCTTAGAGAAGAAAGTGGAGGAGGAGCCATCCAAATTTTACAGGGATGAGCTCAAAGCAGATATCCATGGTTTAGCTGCCTAGATGAGATCCAATCATGAGCTTTATATGGCCAAATTTGATGATATCGACAGCAAACTGGATCAACTCCTCGGGAATTCCAAGTCTGATGATCCAACCTCCAGAGAGGATCCCTCAACTAAGGGGGAGAATAGAGACAAAGGAGGAGAAGATAAAGGGAACAAATCTAATCAAAGCAACAAGGGGAACACAAACACCAATACTTCTGATTCTGCACCTGGTAGAGAAACTGAAAAGTCTAAAGGCAAGCAACCCATGCATCAACAGGAAGACAATTATGATGCTTATCCTAAGGAGATGGATGATGATGATTTGTTTGATGCCACTTACTGCCAAAATCATGAAGATGGTGCATTTGATGAAGCTTATTTATTCCAGACTGAAGAGGAGGCTGTGGACCTAGAGCATGAGGAGCTTGTGAGAAAATTTAAGCTGGAGAATGAAGCTAGAAAGAGAAAGCTCAGGGACTTTCAAAAGCTTCTGGAGGACAAGCTCATTACTGAAGAGGAGATCAAGAGAGAAAAGCAGAAAATCTATGATGCTGCCTGTGCACAGAAGAATCTTGATGTTATGCACAAAGTTGGTAAGAGTTGGGACATCGCTAGAAGAATATTCAATGGACCTCAAAGGGAACCGTTCGACGACAGGAAGTTCATGTCTCTGATTTATGATCTAACGGAGGTAAACCCTGATGAGGATTTACTTATGCATGCCCTATCTCTTGAATTGTGGTACATTATAGTTGTAGTCAGGAATCTGCTAGATGAATGGGAGCTCATCATATACACAAGCAGAAACTGAACATCCAGACTCTCAGTTGAATTTTTAAAGTCATTCGCTGTGACTGAGCTCTGGGTGCTTCGTAACAAAGTCAAAAGAAGCTCTAATTTGACTGAACTCTTACAAGACAAGCTGATGGAACATGTTGAATTCAATAGCCCTCAGATTGTCAAGAATCCTTATTGTCTGAAGTTCATTAGTGATGACGTCATAAAATACTGTGTATCTGAATGATGAAGCATTCCCAAAGTATCCTGTGAACCAACTGATCCTTGCATCTACTCTCCTACGAACCAAGGGATTCGCTTCTAAAGAGAAGGCTGGTGTTGATAGTGTTATCTCTGACTATTGTCTTCAGAATGGTATTTCTAAATACATAAGGAAGATGAAGCAAGTCACGAAGACTCAGCCTGCTGATTTTAAGGAGGACCCGGTGGATCTGGAAGTTATGCATCAACTGGCTCTGGCTAACGAAAGGAAGAAATGTGGTGAAGCCACTACTGCTGAATAGCCAACCAGGGAAGAACCTTCAACTCCTGTTCTTCACAGTTTTGATACTGAAGAAGGAGAAGTTGATCTGTAGATTTAGTAGGGTATTGTAATATATGCTCTGAAAGAACACCCCTTTTGTAATCTACTTTTTATGTTTGAATCTGGTGAATGTTTAATGAATACCAGAAACTTTTGCTATTTATCTTTCAAATGTTTAATCCTTTGTCTTATCAGTTAGTTGAGTTATCTTCTCGATAATTTGCATGTAATGTTAATAAACAAATAGGGGGAGATTGAAAGGCACATGTTTAGCCTATTTGTATATAAGAGGTATTAACTCAACTCTGATAAGAAAGCAAGTGAATAGCAAGTACTGTTATCCGGAATCCGTACGAAGAACGTCAAATGATTTATTGAAGATTTTATGTCAAAAGAATTTCAGGATGCTGCTGCAAACCACTGGAAGAAGTTCATTACTATGATCAAGCCTTAGTGTTGAAATAATCTTTTATAGCACGTCTAGAAGATCATAAGGTATAAAGTTTCAATACTTTATTTATTCAGAAGATTCCATATTGTGTCAACAAATGAAGATGAACTTAAAGAAGACGAAGAATCGACGAACAAGCCACAACCTAATTGTTTAAATGACAAGGAATATTTGATTCAGCTAGTTACAGATGAACCAGACAGTACTTTTGTGTATCAGCTCATCAGATTAAATATTCTAAGTCAAAAGAAGGTGGTCGTTCAATCAAGTCGAATATCTTAATTGTTCAAAGAAGACTAAAGACTCTGCTGAAGAGGAAAAAGGATAATTGATTATCTAATTAATTATTTCACTTCTCAAAATAATTATATTTGATGTGTAATTTATTTATTAAATTAATTCTATCTCGAATTAATTTAATTTATAAATTTATGCATTTAAAATAATTAAGTGAATAATTGAATTGTCTACTTGAAAAACACAAGGTTAGACAATCTATTTGATTGTCTACTTGAAAAACAACAAGGAAAGACAATCTAGTTGATTGTCTAAGTGTAAAACCAAATGGAAAGACAATCCAAGGCTTTGTCTTGTTAAAATCAACAAGGTAAGACAATCCAAGGGATTGTCTTGTTGATTTAAGCAAGGTAAGACAATCCAAAGGATTGTCTTACCGCTTTTCCCCCTTCTACCACATGGCAAGACAATCTTTCAGATTGTCTTACCGCCTGTAGCCATTGTCTTGCCTTGGTAGCTTGCAAGACAATCTTTATGATTGTCTTGCCGATTGAAGAACAACAAGACACTCTCCCAGATTGTCTTACCATACTTCCAGATTGTCTTACCGACCCCTAGATTATCTTGCCCATGGATTTGATTGTCTTATTAGTTGTAGAGAATCTATTTTATTGTCTTACAAGGCCTAGAACAGCGAGACAAAGTGCCAGGTTGTCTTAGCAAGCTAGGGATTGTCTTTGCCACCATTGTCTTACTAGTTCAAGGGTTTTGCCTATAAATATGGCTCTCCCTCATTCATTTCTTCTTGTTCAAAGTGTTGTTAAGCTTTCAAGTTGTGCTAAACTTGCTATTCGTTAAATCCACAGTTTACTGTGCCTTGATCATTTGGTTGTTTTGTTCCGCTAAGTTAGAATACTTTCTGTCAAATTTATTCTATGAACTAGTGGACATTAAAACGAACCATATTAATTATATAACGACTTACACATTGTTATATTAATTAATTAAAATCTGATTAACAAATTTATATTCAATCAGATTATTCCACCGCGATTATTTTGTGACGATTGTATTCAACTCCCCCCTTCTACAATCGTTCCAGGACCTAACACTAATCTTAATTGCATAAACAGTTTAGGGCATGTAGGATCTACCTGAAAGCTTCCAGCAGGTGGAGGTGAAGATGATCCAGCATTAGCCATGAAAGCAACATTCCTTAGTTGCTCCTTTTCATCACTATCTGTATCATCCCAGCTTTTCCCTTCTGCCAGATATGATTTTCTCTAGAAAATTTGACCTCTAAAAGTACCCTGATGCTTTCTCACTAAGGCATCATACTTCTGCTTCAGCTCATCGTAGGAATCTTTTCTCTTTCCTTGAACCTTGGGCTGTTTGCACTCAGTTGTAAAGTGTCTTGGTTCACCACAGTTGAATCATTTGAATTTACTTCTGTTAGATCCTGGAACGATTGTAGAAGGGGGGGGGGTTGAATACAATCGTCACTTAAAAATAATCGCGGCGGAATAATCTGATTGAATATAAATTTTTTAATCAAATTTTAATTAATTAATATAACAATGTAAAAGTCGTTATATAATTAATATGGTTCGTTTTAATGTCCACTAGTTCGTAGAATAAATTTGACTGAAAGTATTCTAACTTAGCGGAACAAAATAACCGAATGATCAAAGCACAGTAAACTGTGGATTTAACGAATAGCAAGTTTAGCATAACTTGAAAGCTTACAAGCACTTTAAACACTTTCAAATGAAGTTGAATGGCCATATTTATAGGCAAAATCCAAGAACAAGGCAAGACAATGTTAGGCAAGACAATGCAAAGATGGCAAAGACAATTAAACGCTTTGTCTTGCTGAAAAACACAAGGTAAGACAATGGGAAAGATTGTCTATAGCCTAGCAAGACAATCCAAATTAGTAAGACAATCTAGAGAGGAAGGTAAGACAATTGAGGGAAGGTAAGACAATCTTCAAGATTGTCTTACAAGCCATTCGGCAAGAGAATCTTGAAGATTGTCTTGGAAGGAAGTGAAGGCAAGACAATTGAGGGAAGGTAAGACAATTTAAGGATTGTCTTACCTTGTGTTGGAAGGGTCATAACACGGTAAGACAATCTTTTGGATTGTCTTACCTTGTTGTTTATGCAAGACAATCCTTTTGATTGTCTTACCTTGTAATCCAACAAGACAATCCTTTATTTCCTTTAATTAATTAACCAATTAGCATTCACTTAATTATATTAAATGCATAAATTCATAAATTAAATTAATTCGAGATAGAATTAATTTAATAAATAAATTAAACATCCTATATAATTATTTTAAGAAGTTAAATAAATAATTATATAATCAATTATCCCTTTTCTTCTTCAGCAGAGTCTTCAGTCTTCTTTAAACAATTAAGATCTTCGACTTGATTGAACGACCACTTTCTTTTGACGTAGAATATTTAATCTGATAAGCTGATACACAAATGTACTGTCTGGTTTATCTGTAACTAGCTAAATCAAATATTCCTTGTCATTTAAACAATTAAGCTTTGGCTTGTTCGTCGATTCTTCGTCTTCTGAGTTCTTCTTCATTTGTAGACACAATAATGGAATCTTCTGAATAAATAAAGTGTTGAAACTTTATACCTTCTAATCTTCTGGATGTGCTACAAAAGATTATTTGTACACTGAGGCTTGAACATATTAATGAACTTCTTCCAGTGGTTTGCAGCAGCATCCTGAAATTCTTCTGACATAAAATCTTCAATAAATCATTTGACGTTCTTTGTACGGATTCCGGTTAACAGTACTTGCTCTTTACTTGCTTTCTTATCAGTGTTGAGTTGATACCTCTTAAATACAAATAGGCTTAACATATGCCTTTCAATCTCCCCCTATTTGTTTGTTAACATAACATGCAAATTATCGAGAGGATAACTCAACTAACTGATAAGACAAAGGATTAAACTTGGAAAGATAAATAGCAAAAGTTTCTCGTATTCATTAAATATTCACCAGATTCAAACATAATAAGTAGATTACAAAAGGGGTGTTCTTTTAGAACATATATTACAATACCCTACTAAATCTACCAATCAACTTCTCCTTCCTCAGAGTCTGAGCTATGTAGGATTGGAGTTGAAGGTTCTTCCCTGGTTGGCTGTTCTGTAGTAGTGCCTTCTCCACGTTTCTTCCTTTCATTATCCAGAGCTAGTTGGTGCATAACTTCCAGATCCACCGGGTCCTCCTTGAAGTCAGCAGACTGAGTCTTCGTGACTTGCATCATCTTCCTTGTGTATTTAGAAATACCATTCCGAAGACAATAGTCAGAAATAACACTATCAGCATCAGCCTTCTCTTTAGAAGTGAATCCCTTTGTGCGTAGGAGAGTAGATGCAAGGATCAGTTGGTTCACAGGATACTTTGGGAATGCTTCATCATTCAGATACACAGTACTTATGACGTCTTCATTGACAAACTTCAAACAATAAGGATTCTTGACAATCTGAGGGCTATTGAATTCAACATGTTCCATCAGCTTGTCTCGAAGGAGTTCATTCAAATTAGAGCTTCTCTTGACTTTGTTACGAAGCACCCAGACCTCAGTTACAGTGAATGACTTTAAAAATTCAACTGAGAGTCTGAATGTTCCGTTCCTCCTGGTGTAAATGATAAGCTCCCATTCATCCAGCAGATTCCTCACTGCAACAATAATATACCGCAGTTCTAGAGAAAGGGCATGCATAAATAAATCCTCATCAGGGTTTACCTCCCTTAGATCATAAATCAGAGACATGAACTTCCTGTCGTCGAAGGGTTCCCTTTGAGGTCCATTGATGATTCTCCGTGCAACGTCCCAACTCTTACCAACTTTGTGCTTTATCAAGATTCTTCTGCACAAAGGCAGCATCATAGATTTTATGTTTTTCCCTCTTAATTTCTTCTTCAGTTATCAGCTTATCTTCTAGGAGCTTCTGAAAGTCCCTGAGCTTTCGCTTCCTAGCCTCATTTTCCATCTTGAACTTCCTCACCAACTCTTCATGTTCAAGATCTACAGCCTCCTCTTCTGTCTGGAACAGATAAGCTTCATCAAATACTCCATCTTCGTGATTCTGGCAGTAAGTGGCATCAAACACATCATCATCATCCATTTCCTTAGGAAAGGCATCATAATTATCTTCCTGTTGATGCATGGGTTGCTTGACTTTAGACTTTTCAGTTTCTCTGCCAGGTGCAGAATCAGAAGTATTGGTGCTTATGTTTCCCTTGTTGCCCTGATTGGAGTTGTTCCCTTTGTCATCTCCTCCTTTATCTCTATTCTCCCCCTTAGTTGAGGGATCCTCTCTGGAGGGTTGATCACTAGACTTGGAGAACCTGAGGAGTTGATCCAGTTTGCAGTCGATATCATCAAATTTGGCCATATAAAGTTCATGGTTGTATCTCATCTCGACAGCTAAACCATGGATATCAGCTCTAAGCTCATCCATGTAAGAACTGGATGGCTCCTCCTCCACTTTCTTCTCTAAGGTGACAAGTTGTGCACCTTTCAATCTTTCATTCTCAGTTGTCATTCTGGAAAGTTTAGCTTGTAACTTAGCAATTTGTTCCTCAAAAAGAGTTGGGTCAGTTTGTGCACTCACATCACGTACACTCAAAGCTGTTTCACTAGCCTCACGTGCATGTGTATCGCTCGGTGTTTGCCTTTCATCACTCGATTCACTCAGACCTCCAGTTGTACCTGTGTATACTACCAACGTTACCTGATATGGGTTCAAAGGAAGTGGAGGAACAAATTGTCCTCCGGAAGCCAGTAACGGCAAATCTACTTGTACATTGCCAAGCAGCTCCAGATCATGAAAGAAAGAGTGATCAGCAAAGTTTTCATACATAGTAACTTTATTTTGAAAAACTGTGCTCTCAGAAAGTGTAGGAACTTGTGTATTGGCTTGATTTTGCACTAGCGTGAGTGCTAGAGCAGTGCTTGACTCTGTACAGATTACCACGGTCGGACGATCAACTTCAATGGCTTCATTCTGTTGAGAGAATGAATCCAGAGACTGTATTGCCATATCAGAATCCAAGCCCTTTTGGGAAGGCGAGGATGTAGCTGAAGTTGTCTCCGAGGTTTCTACTCTTTGTTTCTTTTGTGAAGACAGAGCTGCGGGTTGACTCATCAAACTACTCGAACTCCGTTTCCTGGAAACTTTCCTAGTTGGTTGCAAAGTAGTGTTGATTGAAGTGTTTGGAGAAAAGATAGTTTGTTGAAATGAATCATCAGCTTGGTTATGAACCTGTGTGTTGTCAGGTTCATTGCTGGCAGGCTGGAAAAACAAGTCAAAGTCACAACCATAATCAGAGTTATCAACATTAAAGTTAGATGAGAAGTCAGAAAGTACCTGAGCTACCTGTAAGTCATCTCGGAAGGCCTGAAGTTCCGGGTTGATAGCAAAATCTGATGGCAGTGGTTGTGAGGTTGATTGTAGTTGTGGAGAGTATTGTGTTTGGGTGAGTGGTAAAGTGGGTTCAGATGAAGATGGTTGTGGTTTGAAGAAATCGTACTGTAAGGGCTCATCTTCAAATGATTGGTATTGTTGTTGATGGATAGGGGAGTGAGCAGGTGATGGTTCAGGTGAAGGTTCAGGGGTGTGATGTGGTGATGGTTGTGGTTGAGGTGGTTGTTGGAGTTGTAGTTGTAGCTGTTGTTCTTGTTGCTGTTGCTGTTGTTGTTGTTGATGTTGTTGTGGTTGAGCCACTTGAACTTGATAAGGAACAATCTGAGCATTGAACCTTTCCGACATAAATGGAGTGACAATGAGTGGAATGTTGTCGAACATCGTGGCCTTCGCAAGCTTGTTGATCAGCTTGATGCTTGTTTGTTTGACATTTACCCTCTCAGCATTGAAGTAGAAGTTCTTGTCAGCCTCCGTCATCTTATCATTCAAGAGCAACATCAGGAACCATGGATAAAAGCATTCAACTTTTTCATTTGTCTCCACGTTACGACTTGCAAGTGGTCCTAGCATTCTCAAAATCTCTTTCAGAATGATTTTCCCAAAATCAATTGGACGATTGAAAGCAATACATACTCCAAATACTTGCAGTATGTTGGATATATTATGAAAATTCCTCCTGTCAGTGGGAGAGAACACCTTTGCATGCGTGTCGAAGAATATCTCCCATTCTGGCTTTAGTTTCCCTTTCGTCATCTTTGACAAGTAAAGTTCCCCTTGTTATAGAATAGTCTCGAAGAACTGCATCAACTCAGGTTCTTCAGGAGCATTAACAAAGTTTGCTCGAGGGAATCCTAAAACACGATTCACATCATCAGTAGAAATTGTGATCGTCCTTCGTCCATTAACATCTCCAGACCCTTATATCTCCAGTAATTCTATGATTGTCCAGCAGGGTAGTATTAAGAGCAGTGGAGTAGAAATCATACAACGGTTGAACTTGAATATTCGCTGAAGCATTGATAGCGGTACTGGCCATGCATTGCTCGTTCAGAAATTTGACCCAGGGTCTGAATCGGGCGGGAACAACTTCATGGTCTTGGAATCCATTGTAGTTCGTCTCCATGATTTTGAATTTTCCAACCATTTTGTTAATTAAAAGGTGAATTAAGCGAGAATTTTTCAAATAAAATAAAAATTCTCAAATGTCTCGAAAATTTCACGTAATAATTAATTTAACTATTAATTAATTAATTAATAATTCGAAATATTAATTAATTCCGAATTAAAATTTAATTAATTTTAACGGTTGCAAATTCAAATTCAATCCAAGCAAGCAAGGGTTTCAAAATCAGTCTCCAAGGTCTCGAATTAAACCCAAAAATGCTAATGATCGCCAAATTGTAGGAACAATCGGACCTTGGCCCTGCGATTTATGATATTTATTGAAAGTTCGAACAGAATATTAACCTTAATCGCTACGGCGTAAGCGATTCAAATCCACGTCTTCTACTGTATTCCTTGATTCTCCTTGGAGGAAGTGTGGCCTTCGATCTCCCAAGGTGTGCCTCTCCTTAAAGCTCCGAAAACCCAAAACCCTAGCTGTCTCCTTGAGAAAAACGTCTGCCTATCTCAAACTCTAGGATAAATTCATTTTTGGTGTGTCTCTCAGCTTTAGGAGAACGAGAATATATATAGGCTACAGTAGGGATCATGGACCATTAGGTCAGGCCTTCCAATGACATTCCGGGCCAGGCCCAGTGTCATTAAATATTAATTCTATCCACTAAAGAACTAATATTTGCACTACCTTTCCTAATTCCGTAAATTAATTATTTAATTCGGTTCCCATATTAATTGCTTATTAATTCCCCATGTTTAAGATATCGCATGTCCATTAATTAAATTAATTTCTGACAATTAATTTAATCAATATCTTTTATCCTTGATCATCCATTCAACCTTATAATTATGCAAGAACAAATCTGCCTGCAGGACTAAAGCATAATTATCTTTATGAGCTTTCAAGAGGACATCATCACCCGAATATATTTTTCGGACACGGTTTCCTTCTATAGTCAATATCCCACTCTGTATATAATGTCATTGCCCAATACATAAATTCGTAATTTAAAATAAATTACTTAATTTATGAGTCAAGGCATGTGCATTAAATACAAGTGTCAATCACTATATCCGGATTAAGAACTTAAGCATTAATAACATCATAGAATCTTAGTTCTTTATTGTTAGAATTAAAGAAACAATTATTCTACTATTTTGATCATGTTCAATATACACAAAGTATATAAGTATTATTCAATAGTCAAGATAAACTATTTCCAAATAATACTTCAGTCGTTCCAGTGGTTTGTCTAACACCACCTCGACTGTGAACATTTATTATATTATATAAAGAGTCTGACAATCTAATCTTCTACTATCCCATTTGATACTAGATTGTCTACAATATATAATATACAGACAATGTGAAAACATGCATTCAAGATTCTCAAATAATTGTTATATACTTCAAACGAATATTTCAGTATAACCCTAACAATCTCCCACTTATACTCAAGATATTCTTTGAGTATATTAGTATCTATTACAAGCAATCCACTACCAACTATAATAACTATGTGACCAAGTATCTGATTCCTATCGCTTCCACGTGCTCCTGAAAAGCCTTAGCTGGTAAGCTCTTCGTGAAAGGATCTGCCCGGTTATCCTTCGATGCTATGTCAGCCACAATGATATCTCCTCGCTTAACGAACTGTCGTATGAGGTGATACTTACGCTCTATGTGTTTCGCTCCCTTATGGGCCCGTGGTTCCTTGGTATTCGCCACAGCACCAGTGTTATCACAATAAATCGTGATTTGCTGTGGCAGATTAGGAACCACATCCAAATCCAGCAGGAAGTTTCGGAACCATATAGCCTCTTTGGCTGCCTCAGAGGCTGCCACATATTCGGCTTCCATGGTTGAGTCTGCGATGCATTTCTGCTTCACACTCCTCCATATTACGGCTCCACCTCCCAAAGTAAAAACACATCCCGAGGTGGACTTTCTCTTATCCTTATCTGTCTGGAAATCCGAATCGGTATATCCCAGAGGCAATAAATCAGAGGACTTGTAAACTAGCATATACTCCTTAGTCCTTCGCAGGTACTTCAGTATTGCTTTTACGGCACTCCAATGTTCCTGTCCTGGGTTTGACTGGTATTTGCTAAGCATGCCCACGGCAAAGCAGATATCAGGCCTCGTACATAACATTGCATACATCAGGCTCCCACATGCCGAAGCATAAGGAACTGCCTTCATGTTCTCTATCTCCTTAGGTGTCGAAGGACATTGCCTCTTTGATAGAGTAACTCCATGTCTGAAGGGTAAATTACCCTTCTTGGAGTCCTGCATGTTAAAACGAGCTAATACGTCATCTATGTAGGGCTCCTGAGATAAAGCCAACATCATTTTCTTGCGATCCCTTATAAGTTTGATCCCAAGGATGTATGCTGCTTCACCTAAGTCCTTCATTTCAAATTGTTTGAACAACCATGCTTTTATTGAAGACAACATCTTAACATTATTTCCAATGAGTAAAATGTCATCAACATAAAGCACTAGAAAAATCACTGCATTTCCCTCACATCTCTTATAGACGCATGCTTCGCTTGGACATTGATCCAATCCATACGACTGGACTGCCTGATCAAAGCGAATGTTCCAATACCTAGAAGCTTGTTTAAGTCCATAAATAGACCTCTTCAGCTTACATACAAGATGCTCTTGGCCTTCTTTAATGAATCCCTCTGGTTGCTGCATATAGATGGTTTCCTCAAGATTTCCATTAAGGAAAGCTGTCTTGACATCCATTTGCCAAATCTCATAATCGAGATGAGCTGCTATAGATAAAAGAATACGGATTGACTTAAGCATGACTACCGGCGAAAAGGTTTCCTCATAATCGATACCTTCTTTCTGAGTATACCTTTTCGCAACAAGTCTTGTTTTCCAGGCTTTCACCTTTTTGTCTGATCCCCTCTTTTTTTTGTAGACCCACTTACTTCCAATAGGTTTTACACCTTTGGGTGGTTCCACGAGCTCCCAGACCTGATTAAAATACATTGATTCCATCTCAGAATCAATTGCCTTTTGCCAAAGACTTGCATCTTTGTCTTGTATTGCCTCTTCGTATGTCCGGGGATCATCATCATGTTCACCAGAGACCAAGTCCGAAGACTCTCCCAAAAACACGAATCTGTCGGGCTATCGAACAACCCTCCCACTACGACGAGGAACTGGTGCGGTATTAGTGACCAGTTGCACAGTCTGCTGTGGTTGTTCTACTTGTACTACAGGTTCATTATTCGTCCCTCCCACTAATTCCTCTAAAACGATACTACTCATGGGTTTGTGATTCATTATATAGTCTTCCTCTAGGAATCTTGCATTGGTGCTAATAGTGACATCCTGATTCTTAGGACTACAAAATAAATAACCTTTTGTTCCCATAGGATAGCCTACAAACAGCTTTACTTCTGTACGAGATTCTAGCTTAGTCGCGTTCTTGTTCAGCACATGTGCTGGACAACCCCATATCCGAATATGTCTCAGACTCGGTTTGTCCCCGGTCCACAATTCTAAAGGGGTTTTAGGAACCGACTTAGAAGGTACTAAGTTCAGAAGATAAGCTGTTGTCTCTAAGGCATGTCCCCAAAATGACTTGGGTAAATCCGAATAACTCATCATCGATCTAACACTCTCTAAAAGAGTCTGGTTCCTTCTCTCTGCTACACCGTTCTGCTGGGGTGTGCCTGATGCAGTCAACTGGGATTCTATCCCATTCTCTGATAAATATTCCCTAAATTCCCCAAGCAAGTATTCACCACCACGATCAGATCGTAGTGACTTGATACTTTTATTATGTCGCTTCTCCGTTTTAGCTTTGTACTCTTTGAATTTCTCAAAGCACTCAGACTTACGGCGCAACAAATAAACGTACTCATATCTAGAATAATCATCAATAAAAGTGACGAAATACTCATAACCACCTCTTGCTTGGATATTCATAGGTCCACATAAATCAGAGTGAACCAATCCTAACATTTCTTTGGCTCTATTCCCCTTTGCCTTGAAAGGCCTATTGGTCATTTTACCTTCCAAGCAGGATTCACAAACTGGAAATGGCTCCACTGCCAATGAGCCTAAAGGCCCGTCTACTACCAGTCTTTGAATCCTCCTCAAGTTAATATGACCTAATCTCAAGTGCCAAAGATATGTTTGGTTCAAACTAGAAGGCTCCTTTCTTTTATTAGAGGTAGAAGATTTGTTGTTCAATACCCTATGTTGTAGTTGCAGTGCGGGTTGACTAGGATTAATTATATACAAATTGTCTTGCAATGTACCAGAACATATAATCGGTTTATTCGTCATAATAGAAACATTACGATTCAAACAAACATTATAACCATCCATAGCAAGTTTAGAAACCGAAATCAAATTCCTTCTAAAAGAAGGTACATAAAGACAATTGTTCAAAACCAAAATCCTATCAGAACCAAAAGATAAATGAATAACTCCTACTGCAACTACTGCTACTTTCGTAGCATCTCCCATGAACACGTAGATCTCACCATCTCTAAGCATTCTGGATTGCTGGAACCCCTGCATAGAGTTACAAACATGATCAGTGGCTCTAGTATCTACACACCAAGTGCTCGTAGATATAGCCGCTACAAATGTTTCTGTTGTAGGAACAATCGGATCTTGGCCCTGCGTTTTATGATACTTATCAAAAGTTCGAACTGAATATTAACCTTAATCGCTACGGCGCAAGCGATTCAAATCCACGTCTTCTACTGTATTCCTTGATTCTCCTTGGACGAAGTGTGGCCTTCGATCTCCCAAGGTGTGCCTCTCCTTAAAGCTCCGAAAACCCAAAACCCTAGCTGTCTCCTTGAGAAAAACGTCTGCCTCTCTCTGACTCTAGGATTAATTCGTTTTGGTGTGTCTTTCAGCTTTAGGAGAACGAGAATATATATAGGCTACAGCAGGGATCATGGATCATTAGGTCAGGCCTTCTAATGACATTCCGGGCCAGGCCCAATGTCATTAAATATTAATTCTATCCACTAAAGAACTAATATTTGCACTACCTTTCCTAATTCCGTAAATTAATTATTTAATTCGGCTCCCATATTAATTGCTTATAAATTCCCCATGTTTAAGATATCGCATGTCCATTAATTAAATTAATTTCTGACAATTAATTTAATGAATATCTTTTATCCTTGATCATCCACTCAACCTTATAATTATGCAAGAACAAATCTACCTGCAGGACTAAAGCATAATTATCTTTATGAGCTTTCAAGAAGACATCATCACCCGAATATATTTTTCGGACACGGTTTCCTTTTATAGTCAATATCCCACTCTGTATATAATGTCATTGCCCAATACATAAATTCGTAATTTAAAATAAATTACTTAATTTATGAGTCAAGGCATGTGCATTAAATACAAGTGTCAATCACTATATCCGGATTAAGAACTTAAGCATTAATAACATCATAGAATCTTAGTTCTTTATTGTCAGAATTAAAGAGACAATTATTCTACTATTTTGATCCCGTTCAATATACACAAAGTATATAAGTATCATTCAATAGTCAAGATAAACTATTTCCAAATAATACTTCAGCCATTCCAGTGGTTTGTCTAACACCACCTCGACTGTGAACCCTTATTATATTATATAAGGAGTCTGACAATCTAATCTTCTGCTATCCCATTTGATACTAGATTGTCTACAATAGATAATATACAGACAATGTGAAAACATGCATTGAAGATTCTCAAATAATTGTTATATACTTCAAACGAATATTTCAGTATAACCCTAACATCTGTAACTAGAGAAAGAGACATACCAGTATCGTTTGTCTTCTTAGGAAGAGGACAATCCTTTTTCCAGTGACCCGACTGCTTGCACCGGTAGCACTTCCCCTTAGGATTTTTCACACCACCTTGAACTCCCACTCCCTTCACAGCTTGCTATGTCTGAGCCTTTTTCTTCTTCTTATTGCCTTTCGGCTTAGAGGAAGAACCTTTCTCAGCCACATCCACTTGAACACTCTGGCGAAAAAATCCTTCAGCTGCCTGAAGTTCTGTCAGCAGTTCCGCAAGACTATACTGCCTCTTTTTCATGTTGTAATTCAAGCGGAACTGCTCAAAACTCTTGGGCAAGCTCATAAGGACAATGTCAATCTGGGTTTCCCCGTCAAGCTCAGCACCAAGGATCTCTATCTCATTCAGATGTGACATCATCTTGAGAACATGATCCCTTACAGGTGTACCTTCAGCCATCTGAGTGTTCATTAAAGCCTTCATGGCTACTTGCCTAGCAGCCCTATTCTGATCTCCAAAAAGTTCTTTAAGATTAAAGAGCATATCCGAAGCAGTGGCCATAGCCTGATGCTGATGCTGCAAAACACCCGACATTGCTGCCAGAATGTAACATCGCGACATCTCATCAGCCTTTGTCCACCGCTTATAATACTCTTTCTCCTCATCAGGAGCATCAGCAGCAGGCTGCTCAGGTTTGGGTTCATAAGTGCAAAACACAACTCCTCAGCAGTCAACACAATGTCCAAATTACGTTTCCATTCAATATAGTTAGGTCCGGTAAGTTTGTTATCCTTAAGTATGGTGAACAGTGGATTAAAACCCATTTTATCCTAAGAATCATGCATGAAAAAAAACACATTACACATAAAGAAGGGTGCATAAAAAATTAAGACCTATTGGTTCCTCTAACAATTATTAAAATTAAATGCACTAACGTTTAAACACCATAAGTTTCTGGTACGTCACGATGGGTGACATGTATACCACCTAAATTTGTTTAAACGTTACTTCGGTCCTATTACTAAACAATAAGCCACGTTGGGGTGGTCTATATTATTTTTCATAGCTAAGTGTATACCATCATCAAATCTTAAATTACCCGAAACCTATGGAACTTGGTACGCCACGATGGGCGGCATGTATACCTTCCAATATTTCTTGAATAGAATACTTCAATTCAATATTCGTGTCTGGTTTGATTTCTAGGCAGTGGAGGAGTCACATCGGTCTCACTTAATACCCATAAGCCTTAGAAATCGCCCCAAATCAGAGATAAAGAAAATTCGTATCTATTCGTATTAATTTAATAAGTTTGTTCCAGTAATATCTATAACATTCTAGACACCATAAATTACATGCCACGATGGGTGACGTATACATAATTTATATTCATCTTTATGTTAAATTACATACAAACAATGATGGAGACCATGGGATTTAATATCATATTAATTCCCTCTCCCACTTAGAATTTACTTTGAGGATTTTAATCTAGATGCATCGCCCTATGTTAGTTCTTCGAAGTCCACATGCATACTATCAGGGTCATAGCAACACAAAGAACACATAACATGGCAGCATACTAACATGATTAAAGCATTAATGAAAAACATCCCTATGTCCATGTCATTCTAGCATGCGAAGGGTTAGTATCACATGGCATAACAACATAAACAAAAAACACATAATAACAACAATCAAGAATCATAATAAAACACATCCACTATTATGGCCCCGGAAAAATCAGCTTCGAATTCATCCTTCGACAGAATCCAGAAAACTTCGAGAACCCGTTTAAAGGCCTAAACGGCCTCCGAATGCCTCGAAAAACTCTGAAAACAGCCTCGAAAACACCTCAACCGGGCTTTGATAGGTTGTAGATAGCTCCGTCTCGTTCTTCCGTTTCCGAAAAGTGCTCGTTCGCCCAAATCGGACATCGTATGCAAAAGTTATGGCCAAAAAGTGCAGCACCCCCGAAACCCTAATCGCAGCAGCGGAAGATCTCTGTTTCTTGCATCCCCGTTGATCAAACAATTACATACAAATTGTACAGACGAACCAGCCTATTCTATTACATCAGATCATAATCTAAAACAATTACAAATTGAATTACAAGATTAAACTATCACGATCAACCCTCATGATTTACAACAGCCACGATAGACCACGTGGAATCCAAACATAACAGAATAACTAAAACACGGCCATAATAGTGGACAATGACCTGCATCACAGAATCACTATATACATGCATATATAATCATGACATGGACTACATATCATAAATCGCAGAACCGCAACCTCGCTCTGATGCCATTGTAGGAACAATCGGACCTTGGCCCTGCGATTTATGATATTTATTGAAAGTTCGAACAG
This sequence comes from Daucus carota subsp. sativus, assembly GCF_001625215.2. Taxonomy (NCBI): domain Eukaryota; kingdom Viridiplantae; phylum Streptophyta; class Magnoliopsida; order Apiales; family Apiaceae; genus Daucus; species Daucus carota. The sequence continues at coordinate 1,835,131 of NC_030382.2, read as the reverse complement.
AATATTAACCTTAATCGCTACGGCGCAAGCGATTCAAATCCACGTCTTCTACTGTATTCCTTGATTCTCCTTGGACGAAGTTTGGCCTTCGATCTCCCAAGGTGTGCCTCTCCTTAAAGCTCCGAAAACCCAAAACCCTAGCTGTCTCCTTGAGAAAAACGTCTGCCTCTCTCAGCTTTAGGAGAACGAGAATATATATAGGCTACAGTAGGGATCATGGACCATTAGGTCAGGCCTTCCAATGACATTCCGGGCCAGGACCAATGTCATTAAATATTAATTCTATCCACTAAAGAACTAATATTTGCACTACCTTTCCTAATTCCGTAAATTAATTATTTAATTCGGTTCCCATATTAATTGCTTATAAATTCCCCATGTTTAAGATATCGCATGTCCATTAATTAAATTAATTTCTGACAATTAATTTAATCAATATCTTTTATCCTTGATCATCCACTCAACCTTATAATTATGCAAGAACAAATCTGCCTGCAGGACTAAAGCATAATTATCTTTATGAGCTTTCAAGAGGACATCATCACCCGAATATATTTTTCGGACACGGTTTCCTTCTATAGTCAATATCCCACTCTGTATATAATGTCATTGCCCAATACATAAATTCGTAATTTAAAATAAATTACTTAATTTATGAGTCAAGGTATGTGCATTAAATACAAGTGTCAATCACTATATCCGGATTAAGAACTTAAGCATTAATAACATCATAGAATCTTAGTTCTTTATTGTTAGAATTAAAGAAACAATTATTCTACTATTTTGATCCTATTCAATATACACAAAGTATATAAGTATTATTCAATAGTCAAGATAAACTATTTCCAAATAATACTTCAGTCGTTCCAGTGGTTTGTATCTAACACCACCTCGACTGTGAACATTTATTATATTATATAAGGAGTCTGGCAATCTAATCTTCTGCTATCCCATTTGATACTAGATTGTCTACAATATATAATATACAAACAATGTGAAAACATGCATTCAAGATTCTCAAATAATTGTTATATACTTCAAACGAATATTTCAGTATAACCCTAACAATAATAACCCTAACTCCTTCACAAAATCGAAAATCCCCAAAATCAAGACAAGGGTTTCGACCAAACTTCACTCTAATTCACTGATTAGAGACACACCGCCCAGAAATCCCTTAAAGCCACTAATTTAACACAAAAACCGAACAGAAATCGAGCAAGAAGATTCAAAAAATCGCTTGAAATTTCGGCAGCACTTCGGTATATCTCGGGCTTAAAACCAAACCAGCAAGTTTTGAGAAAACTTGAAAAACGGAGCACAAAACAGCAACTTTTGTCTGAAAAACTTGAAAAAATCGATATGCAAGTGTGTGTGTGTGTATGGCAGTTCGAGAGAAACAGGTGAAGAAGATGGATATGGAGGGGGTAAGACAATATATATGATTGTCTTGCTGTTTTGAATCTCGGTAAGACAATCTGGCTGATTGTCTTGCCGATTCAAAACTCGGTAAGACAATCAGCGAGATTGTCTTGCCGAAAATCGGTAGTGGGTTAGCCAGTGGTACGGTAAGACAATCACTGAGATTGTCTTGCTGTTTCAGTAGAAGTGTACGCAAGAAGGAACTAATGAAATGCGGTAAAACAATTTGTGAAATTGTCTTGCCGCAACCAGGAATTAAAAAATAAAAGAAAAAAGTACAAAAATTTCGGTAAGACAATGAATTAGATTGTCTTGCCGCAATTTTCATCCATAAAAATAAAAAAAAAAGTATATAACTTATGATTTTTTATTTTTTTTAAAGGTAAAATTTTCTGCATATTAAATCAAAAATCTAATATAAAAACAAGATTATGTAATACACATATATTTTGTAAAATTCAACTTTAATTAAATATAAATACTTATGAACTTAACTTTAATTCATAAAAATGAATTAACTTAAATTCAAATATTTATGCTTAATTAATTTTGAAAAATACAAAATAGATACAAATAATTATCTAAATGCTTAGAGAATAATATAGGGGAGTAAGCAGGCATTTAGAAAATTACATGTAAACATCTAAACATGCATAATTACACAGATAATTATCAAATAATATACAGACAATCATATAAAATCTAATAAAATATCTATAATTACACAGAAAATTCATAAAATTATATAAAAATAAGTAAAGCATATTAAAAATATATACAATGAGAATCATGTCATATTTAACATCTCTAGCTCACAAACCAACTTAGAGAAAGTGGATACATCAAGTGGTTTAGTGAAGATGTCAGCGATTTGATCAGCCGTGGGTACAAAATGTAACACTACTGTACCATTCATGACATGTTCCTGAATAAAATGATACCTGATATCTATGTGCTTGGTTCTGGAATGTTGAACCGGATTGTTGGAAATAGCTATGGCACTTGTGTTGTCACAAAATATTGGAATTTTGTCGATAGAAATACCATAATCATTCAGTTGGTTTCTGATCTACAGTATCTTAGCACAACAGCTTCCAGCAGCTATATACTCAGCTTCAGCAGTCGAAGTAGACACTGAATGCTGCTTCCTGCTATACCAAGAAACCAATCGACGTCCTAGAAATTGGCAGCTTCCAGACGTACTTTTCCTATCAATCCTGCATCCTGCATAATCAGAATCTGTATAGCCGGTTAAGTCAAAACCAGTATTCTTAGGGTACCAAATACCTAAACCAGGTGTACCCTTAAGATATCTAAAGATTCTTTTGACGGCTATAAGATGTGATTCTTTAGGATCAGCTTGGAACCTAGCACACAAACATGTTGCAAACATAATATCTGGTCTACTAGCAGTGAGATAGAGTAATGAGTCAATCATACCTCGATAGCTTGACATATCAACTTTCTTACCAGATTTATCCTGATCAAGCTTTATGGCAGTGGCCATGGGTGTCTTTGCTGGAGAAGAGTCTTCCATATTGTACTTTCGTAGAAGATCTCTGACATACTTTGACTGGCAAATGAAGATGCCATCTTCCTTTTGGCTTACTTGAAGACCAAGAAAGTAGGACAGCTCACCCATCATACTCATTTAATTATTGCTCTACATTAACTTAGCAGACCTCTTGCACAAGTTATCATTAGTAGAACCAAATATAATATCATCAACATATATTTGTACAAATATCATATTATTATCATGCAATTTGTAAAAGAGAGTTTTGTCTATGACACCTCTAGTGAAATTGTTTTCAATTAAAAACTCAGAGAGAGTGTCATACCATGTCCTTGGTGACTGCTTGAGCTCATAGACAACTCTGAATAAGAAGTACACAAAATCAGCAAACTCTGGATTTTCAAAGCCAGGGGGCTGTTCCAGATATACTTCTTCTTCTAGCTTTCCATTCAGAAATGCACTTTTCATATCCATCCGATAAACCTTGAAGTTGGAGTGTGCAACAAATGCAAGAAATATTCTGATGGCTTCAAGACGAGCAACTGGAGCATAGGTTTCATCACAATCAATTCCTTCTTCTTGAGAATAACCCTTTGCGACCAGTCTGGATTTGTTTCTTACAACAATGCCATCAGCATCTAACTTGTTACGAAAGATCCATCTAGTTCCAATTGTAGACTTTCCTTTTAGCCTGGGAACCAGGGCCCAGACTTCTTGTCTCTCAAATTGATTATTTTTTCTTGCATGGCAAGAACCCAATCAGGATTAGCACAAGTGCTTCATCTACTTTCTTCGGTTCTAATTGTGATAGAAAACCATATAATAGGCATTCATTTGTCGTAGCACTTCTAGTCCTTACACCAACATCAGGATCACCAATAATAAGATCAAAGGGATGATCTCTGCTCCAAATCCCTTCCCTTGGAAGTTGTGTCCTTGATGATTCAGCTGTATTGTCAGTATGCTGATGTGTATGACTAGTTAATCCACCAGCACCCCCTAAGTTGCTGCCAGGTTGACTTGTTGATCCACCACTAGCATCAATGGAATCTCCAGCATTATTGCCATTTCCTCCACCAATGCCTGGATCATTATCATCATTGTTGTCATCACCTGTTGCAGCCTCAGGTGGCACATCATCATCTGAATCAGAATCTGGATAGTTGTCAAACTTCAGAGACTCAGATGGATTAGCAGATTGCAGACTTGGAAGTTTAGTGTCACAAATGTAACATTGACACTAACTTTCACTGACAGAGTATCAATTACAAAAACTCTATAAGCATTATTTGTAGAATCAACAAAAATGGCTTCAGATGCCTTTGGTTCAAACTTTTTCAAGTTCTCGTCTCCATCTTTGAGAACATAGCACTTAGCTCCAAAGATATGAAGATGTTTGACATATGGTTTCTTGTTGTTATACAACTGAAATGGAGTTCTCATATGATATTTATTGATCAATATTCGATTCTGGGTATAGCAGGCAGTAGTCACAGCTTCAGCCCAAAAGTACAGAGGAAGCTTTGCTTCAGCAATCATTGTCCTTGCAGCTTCAATCAATGTATGATTCTTTATTTCGACGACACCATTCTGCTGAGGAGTCTTTGGTGCTAAATATTGCCTTCTAATTCCCTTTTAAGATTAAAAGTTGATTAGGGTTTCATCCTTGAATTCCGTGTCATTATCTGACCTTATTGCTTTCACTGGCACGCCCTTATCCAATTCAACTTGCTTTATATGATCAATCACTGTCATCGGAGTTTCATCCTTAGAAGTAAGGAAGTAAACCCAAGTATATTTCGAGAAGTCATCCACAATGACCAAGGCATATCTTTCTCCATCAATTGATGTAACATTCTCGGGGCCAAACAAATCCATGTGTAGTAAATGCAATGGATCTGTAATAGTCATGATGGCTTTGCCTTTGTGAGATGCTCTTTTCGCTTTTCTTTTCTGACAAGCTTCACAGAGATCATCAGTTGAGAATTCCAGGGAAGGCAAACCTCTCACCAGATCTCTCTTGACTAGAGAGTTCATAGTTTTGAAGTTGAGGTGTGAGAGCTTCTTATGCCATAACCAACTATCTTCATCAGACGCCTTTGCATAGAAACAGTGAACTACATTTCCTGGTCCTGAAGACAAATCAGGTACGTATATGTTGCCTTTCCTAATGCCACATAGTGAAGGACGCTTATCCTTGATATGTTAAATGATACATATCTCCTTTGCAAAGTGAACATAATATCCTTTGTCACAAAACTGACTAACATTCAGGAGATTATGTTGAAGTCCTTCAACTATAGCAATATCCTCTATGATGATCCTTCCAACTTTGTACTTGCCATAACCAATAGTACGACCTTTGCTATTGTCAGCAAAAGTAACTGACAGACCAGTTGCTTCTCTTATGTCTTCTAGCAGGGATCTTGTACCAGTCATGTGCATTGACACTCCACTGTCAGGCACCCAAGCAACTCGAACAACTCCGCGATCCACTGGCACCCTGCACAAGACAACTTGATTAAACCTTCTTTGGGACCCACACTTGATTGGGTCCAGCAAACTTAAAGAATTGATTTCTATCAGGTAATACAACAAAGCCTCTTTGACTGATATTTGGCTCACTCTTGACTGAACTTACTTCCTTAACAACAGCCTTGTAAACCTTGGTTTTAGGCTTTGGAACATAAGTCCCCTTCCTAACACGAGGAGGACTGGCAGTCTTTGATCTAGCATGCTTATTGTTTGTGTGTTGTCTAGGTGATGTGTTTTTATTTTTAGCATGCAAGTTTCTAAAATAAGCAGACATAGTATTGAAAGCACAAAGCATACAGTTATCAACACCACAACATTTATGACATGCATCAAAAACAGGATCAACAGGAATATCAGTCATAGTAGTAGGAACATCAATAGATTCTATTCTAACCTTGTTAACAGATTTAAAGTTCTCAGTAAAATGAAATCTATTATCTTTGTTCTTACTATTCACAAAGTTATTAGGCTTGTTGAATTTAGTTCTCTCAGAGTTGACACCTAAACCAGCTTTAGGCAACCTAACATTTCCTTTCACTTTGATTAGTTTCAGTGATGTCAGGATCTCATCTCTAATCTCATTACTCTCTTTCATTTTAAGGTCTTCTTGTTTAAGTTCATACTTAATGATAACAGGAGTTTCTAATAGAGGTTCAGCTTCTGAGGATTTAAACAATGGTTGAGGAGAATCTTTCAAAACAAAAGGAATTCCTCTCTCCTCAGCACTCTTCCTAAAGGGAATAATGTTACTAGCCTTACCTACAGATTTGTTATAGTCAAAACCTATTCCAAAAGTTCTCTTCATCTCTTGTTTATCATTAAGCTCTTTGACTATAGTGGAGGCATCCTTAAAGGCTTTACATTTCACTTTCTCTTCGTCTAGCTGAAGTCTTAATGCAATCTCACCTTTCTCTAAAACTCTGACTTTAGCACATTGTAATCCTAAATCCAAAGTCAGTTGTTCAATTTTAGGTTTCAATACGTTCATCTCATTCATCTTATAAGCATGAATATCTAAGACTAACGCATTAATTTTATGATTGGCAGCTTTCAACTTTTTAATAGCATCATCTCTTTCTAGTCCTAAGTGCATAAAAAGTTTAGGGCATGTTGGATCTACCTGAAAGCTTCAAGCAGGAGGAGGTGAAGATGATCCAGCATTAGCCATGAGAGCAACATTCCCTATCTGCTCTTCTTCATCACTGTCTGTATCATCCCAACTTTTCCCTTCTGCCAGATAAGATTTGCTCTTAAAGCTTTGACTTCCAGAAGTACCCTGATGCTTTCTCACTAGTGCATCACACTTCTGCTTCAGCTCGTCGTAGGAATCTTTTCTCTTTCCTTGAACCTTGGGCTGTTTGCATTCAGTTGCAAAGTGTCCCGGTTTACCACAATTGAAACATTTAAACTTGATTTTGTCCACCATCCCAGTCTTGTATCCTCCTTTGCTTGTAGAAGATGAGTAACCTCCTTTTTGAAACCTGTTGGCAGTAGGTTTGTCCTTGTAGGAGGGGTTCTTCTAGAATCTCATGTTTCCAAACTTCTTGGCAAACAGTGATAGAAATTGATCTTCTAACTGTTCTAACTCTTCCATTGTATAGAACTCTTCGTTACCACTGGAAGAAGCAGTCTGACCCATCTCAGGTACAACATATTCCTGAGTGGTCTTAGAAGAAACAACAACATCCTTCTTTTCTTCCGGTACAGGTGACTCAACAACTAGAGCTCTCGAATGGTTCAGTGTTTTACCCCAGCCATATCTCTGCTTACTTTGAACCTGCTCGAGTTCATAAGTTTTCAAAACTCCATAGAGTCTCTCCAGAGAAATCTCATTCAGATCTCTACTTTCCCTAATAGCAGTGATTCTGTGTTCCAGATGTTCAGGAAGGGTTAAGAGAAACTTCATGTTGACCTCTTTCTTGTCGTATTATTTCCCATTCAGATTCAAGTTATTAATTAGATTATTGAGTCTGATAAATACTTCTGAAATCCCTTCTCCGGGATTGGAACCAAACTGTTCATACTGAGCCATAAGTATCTCTTTCCTTTTTTCCCTAACTTCTTCTGAGCCTTCGTTTATGATTTCTAGAGTGTCCCAGATTTGCTTTGCGTTCGCACAATTTACAACAACATTGTACATGACCAGATCTAGGGATTCAACTAAGATCAGTTGAAGAGCATCATCTAGGTTCATTTGTTCACTCTCTTCATCTGTGTACTCATGAAGTTCTTTTGGAACAGTTCTATAAGGCATTAACACACCATCCTCTTCGTGTGCTATTATTAGCTTCATCGGAGTAGAAACACCCTTGTTCAGAATCCCGATGTATTTTCTGTTCACAGTGCGGAGGAATAGTAACATGTGCCTCTTCCATAGGCCAAAGTGTTCTTTCCTGAACGGTGGGATTTTAATGCTACTAATCTTTTGTCTACTCATGTTTAAGGATTTGAAGTGAATAGTGTTTGGATGAGATTTGGATTTTTGAAAGAAAAATATTTTAAATCAAAATTAATTTTTGGAATAAAATTAATTCGAATAAAAAATATTTGGACGTTACAGAGTGTGTATAGGATCTGATACGGTAAAATGGTATCAACCGCTCTGATGCCAATTCTTAGGTCCTGGAACGATTGTAGAAGGGGGGTTGAATACAACCGTCACTTAAAAATAATCGCGGCGGAATAATCTGATTGAATATAAATTTGTTAATCAGATTTTAATTAATTAATATAACAATGTTTTAAGTCGTTATATAATTAATATGGTTCGTTTTAATGTCCACTAGTTCGTAGTATAAATTTGACAGAAAGTATTGTAACTTAGCGGAACAAAATAATCGAATGATCAAAGCACGCTAAACTGTGGATTTAACGAATAACAAGTTTGGCACAACTTGAAAGCTTACAAGCACTTTGAACACTTACAAATGAAGTTGGATGGCCATATTTATAGGCAAAATCCAAGAACAAGGCAAGACAATGGTAGGCAAGACAATGCAAAGATGGCAAAGACAATTAAGCACTTTGTATTGCTGAAAAACACAAGGTAAGACAATGGGACGGATTGTCTATAGCCTAGCAAGACAATCCAAATCGGTAAAACAATTTAGAGGGGAAGGTAAGACAATTGACGGAAGGTAAGACAATCTTCAAGATTGTCTTACAAGCCATTCGGCAAGACAATCTTAAAAATTGTCTTGGAAGGAAGTGAAGGCAAGACAATTGAGGGAGGTAAGACAATCTTAAAGATTGTCTTACCTTGTGTTAGAAGGGTCATAACACGGTAAGACAATCCTTTGGATTGTCTTACCTTGTTGTTTATGGATTGTCTTACCTTGTAATCCAACAAGACAATCTCTTATTTCCTTTAATTAATTAACCAATTAGCATTCACTTACTTATATTAAATTCATAAATTCGTAAAATAAATTAATTCGAGATAAAATTAATTTAATAAATTAATTACACATCCTATATAATTATTTTGAGAAGTGAAATAAATAATTATATAATCAATTATCCCTTGTTTTCTTCAGTAGAGTCTTCAGTCTTCTTTAAACAATTAAGATCTTCGACTTGATTGAACGACCACCTTCTTTTGACATAAAATATTTAATCTGATAAGCTGATACACAAATGTACTGTCTGGTTCATCTGTAACTAGCTGAATCAAATATTCCTTGTCATTTAAACAATTAAGCTGTGGCTTGTCCGTCGATTCTTCGTCTTCTGAGTTCTTCTTCATTTGTAGACACAATAATGGAATCTTCTGAATAAATAATGTATTGAAACTTTATACCTTCTGATCTTCTGGACGTGCTACAAAAGATTATTTGTACACTGAGGCTTGAACATATTAATGAACTTCCTCCAGTGGTTTGCAGCAGCATCCTGAAATTCTTCTGACATAAAATCTTTAATAAATCATTTGACGTTCTTCGTACGGATTCCAGTTAACAGTACTTGCTATTTACTTGCTTTCTTATCAGTGTTGAGTTGTTACCTCTTAAATACAAATAGGCTTAACATATGCCTTTCAACTTCTGTCCACCATCCCAGTCTTGTATCCTTCTTTGCTTGTAGAAGATGAGTAACCTCCCTTTTGAAACTTACTAGCAGTAGGTTTGTATTTGTAGGAAGGGTTCTTCCGGAATCTCATGTTTCCAAATTTCTTGGCAAACACTGATAGAGATTGATCTTCTAATTATTATAGCTCTTCTATTGTATAGAACTCATCATCACCACTAGAAAAAGCAGTCTGACCCATCTCAGGTACAACGAATTCCTGAGTGGTTTTAGAAGGAACAACAACATCCTTCTTTTCTTCCGATGTAGGTGATTCAACAATTAGAGCTCTCGAGTTGTTCAGTGTTTTACCCCATCCATATCTCTGCTTAGACTAAACTTGTTCCAGTTCATAAGTTTTCAGAACTTCGTAGAGTTTTTCCAGAGATATCTCATTCAGATCTCTACTTTCCCTAATAGCTGTGATTCTGTGTTCCAGATGTTCAGGAAGTGTTAAGAGAAACTTCATGTTGACCTCTTTGTTGTCGTAGATTTCCCATTCAGATTTAAATTATTAATCAGGTTATTAAGTTTGATAAACACTTCTGAAATCCTTTCTCCGGGATTGGAACCAAACTGTTCATACTGAGCCATCAGTATCTCTTTCTTCTTTTCCCTAACCTCTTCGTAGCCTTTGTTTATAATCTCTAGTGTATCCCAGATTTGCTTCGCATTTGTACAATTAACAACATTATTGTACATAACAGGGTCTAGAGATTCAACCAAGATTAGTTGAAGAGCATCATCTAAGTTCATATGCCCACTCTCTTCATCTGTGTACTCGGAAAGTTCTTTCAGAATAGTCTTATGAGGTATTAACACACCATCCTTTTTGTGTGCTAATATGACGTTCAACGGAGTAGTAACACCTTTGTTCAAAATCCCGATATATTTTCTGTTCGCAGTTCGGAGGAATAGTAACATGTGCCTCTTCCATAGGCCAAAGTGTTCTTTGCTGAACGGTGGGATTTTAATGATACTGATCTCTTGTGTACTCATATTTAAGGATTTAAAGTGAATAGTGTTTGGATGAGATTTGGAATTTGAAAGAAAAAAATTTTAAATCAAAATTAATTTTTGGAATAAAATTAATTCGAATAAAAAATATTTGGATGTTACAGAGTGTGTATAGGATCTAATACGGTGTATTCGTATCAACCGCTCTTGATGCCATGTGGTGAATAGACCTGACTGGCGACCTACCAAAAGGCAAAGGAGGAGTCAAGTATGTGATAAGTGGATTTTATATCCACTTGGAAGCCTTCGTTTTAACTTAAATCGATGATCTGGCCTCAAGCTTTTGATGTTTTTGATATGTTTTAGTGTTGTGTTGTGTAGGTTTCTTAGAAGGAGGATGGAGAGGAGATTCATAGCTTCAAGTGGAAAAAAACGGCGAAGCAATCAGATGCACGAGTAGAAAGTTATGGACACGGAAGCGCTGGCTGTGCAAAGCTGATGAATTGAGACGCCCGCCTCATTTGTGAGGCGCCCGCGCTTGTGAATTCAGGCCCGTTTTGCCCATTTTTGATCCGTTTGAAGGCCTGCTTGCTGGGGAACTTAAAGGAAGGCATGGGGAACCTAAAATATAACCTAGAAACATTCCAAAGAGCACGTGACGGCTACGGAGAAGATCGAGATCGAGTTTCATAGTTTTTACGTTTGTAATTCTTCGAAGTAGTCAAGTAGGCGTAACTTTGGATCCTCATTTTGGATTTGTTTCGAAACTCTTGTGTTAGGTCCAGATACAATGTTTTTAAGTCGTTATATAATTAATATGGTTCAGTTTTAATGTCCACTAATGTTCGTACAATAAATTCGACAGGGTATATTCTGAATTAGTGATTAAAACAACCGGGTTATCAAAGCACAAAAAACTGTGGATATAACAAGAAAGTTACGAATAACTTGAAAGCTTTACAAAATGCTTTGAATTACAAAGTGATTGAACACTTACAAATGAAGAATGAATGCCATATTTATAGGCAAATCATTGAACTTGTAAGACAATGAAAATATAGGACAATTATAAGGTGCAAAGACAAAACAAAGCAGGGTAAGACAAATTAACCAAGGGCAAGACAAAATACCATGTCGGTAAGACAAAATGAAACAAGGTAGGACAATTTAAAATTGCCTACCAAGTTTAACCAAGAACGAGTAAGACCAATGAATTAATCGCCATGGCAGATCCGCCAATTTTCGGTAGGAAAATTATTCATATTGTCTTGCATCCACAATCAAACAACCTTCGGTAGGACAAATCAAAGATTTGTCTTGCTGAGTCCTTGAACATCCCGGTAGGACAATTAACAACATTGTCTTGCTGTTGTTTTGTATATCTTGGCAGGACAAACTAAGCGTTTGTCTTCTGGGATTGTGAGTGAAGACAAATCTTTGGTTTGTCTTGCCGAATTGATTGGTGAGATTAAAATGATATTTTGTAATAAATATTTAAATAGAAATCATTCACTTAATTAAGTTAATTATATAAATTCATAAATTAAGTTAACTCGAGAGAAAATTAACTTAATAAATAAATTACACAATTAATATAATTATTTAAGAAGTGAAATGATAAACTATAAAATAATTAATCACCAATCCTTCATTAGAAGAGCTTCCGGTCTTCTTTAAACTTTAACTATCTTCGTCCTGAATTGTCGATCGACTTAACTTCCACTTTTGCTTCATGTCGAATATTTAATTTGAGTAACTGATACACAGATGTACTATCTGGTTCATCTGTATCTAGTTAAATCAGATATTCTTTGTTAAATAAACAATAGAGATTTGGCTTGTTCGTTGAGTCTTCATCTTGTAAATTCTTCATCATAAAATGGAATATTCTTAATAAAATAAAGTATAGAAATTTTATATTTTCTGGACTCCTGGACGTGCTACAAAAGATTATTTGTTCACTGAGGCTTGAACATATTAATGAACTTCTTTCAGTGGTGTGCATCAGTATCTTGGAATTCTTCTGATATATAATTCCCATAAGTCATTTGACGTTTTTCGTACAGATTCCGATAACTTGCTATTTACTGAGCTTTCTTATCTGAGATGAGTTGTACCTCTTTAAATACAAATAGGCTGAACATATGCCTTTTATCTTGTTTTATTACTTTGATATTGTCTAGACTATTCAGTACCATGTTTACTCTTATTCTCATGATGACGAGTGGTTTGATTATGAACTAATCGTTATCATGGGGTTTTAGTGGATTTATCGATGGATTTCAGTAGTTAATTTGTCTTATTCTTATGTGATGGTTCTATCTCCTCGTATTGGTTGTGCTTATTTTTCTTGGGTGCGTAGCTAACATCTAAGTTGTTTTGTTAATCTTTATTGAAGCGACAATGGATTTTTAGATTTAGAACTTGCCATGCGAGCATAGGTTTTGTGTTCAATAACATGAATTGTGGTGTGATTTTAACCATCTTGCATCGCCCTATGTAATCTTTTTAGATAACTTGTTCGTAAACCATTATGTTTTCAAATTCTATAGACATATAAGGTCTAAGCATAATTGGCGTCTACTCAACTTCTATCTTGATTGTGGATGTGGAGTAGTAGGATACACATATATCGAAAGATAGCGTGTATCAGTTTCGTGTTATCTGATTAGTTATCAACCATCGCATTAATTGAATATAGGCATAATTCTGAATGAATTTGTTAATGAAGCTAGAACCCCATGTTTTAATTCACATAAGTAATTCAGTTTAATATTCTTAGTTTCGGTAATTCGATTCTATTAGTTAAGTTAGATAAAACCAACCAATTTGTTACTTGTCTAAGCATTGAATAATAGCCATACATTGTTGCATAAGTGCATAATACTCGATACACCAGTGTCTGTTGGAACGAACTGAATTTGATTCTATACTACTTGTGACCACGTACGCTTGCGTGATTTTTTGCGAACAGTATGCAGTAGTGGCAGTCGACTACTTCACAAAGTGGATGGAAGCAGAGCCATTAGCAACTATCACAGCAAAGAAGTTGGTTGAGTTTGTGTACAGAGCTATAGTGTGCCGATTCGGAATTCCGTATAAGTTGATCTCTGACAACGGGAAACAGTTCGATTGCAAAGAAATGAGGGAGTTATGTGACAAGCTCGGCATCAAGAAAGTTTTCTCAGCTGTCAGTCACCCACAATCGAATGGCCAAACGGAAGCAGTCAACAAGATCATAAAACACACTCTGAAGGCGAAGCTTGAAGACAAGAAGGGCAATTGGCCTGAAGAACTACCCAACATACTTTGGTCCTATAACACCACGCCTGGGACGACCATCGAAGAGTCACCCTTCAACCTTACCTACGGATGCGAGGCTATGATACCTGTAGAGCTTAGTGCCGGATCGTTCAGGAGGGATAATTTCATCCAGGAAGTAAACAAAGTCAACCACCGTCTACACTTGGATATGCTTGAAGAAACCAGATGAGGAGCTCAACTAAGGATTGCATCATACCAGCAGAGAGTGGCGAGGCACTACAACACCAAAGTCAAGGCGAGGCCGTTTTAGGTAGGGGGTCTAGTCATGTGAAGATTCATGCCTAACACCAAGGTAGCGAGCCATGGAGTCTTTGAAGCTAATTGGGAAGGACCATACAAGGTGAGAGTGGTGCTATTTTCTGGAACGTATTACTTCGCAGACCTGGAAGGGAGAGACATCCCCCGACCATGGAATGCCGAGCATCTCAAGAAGTATTATCAGTAGACCAAAATACCCCCTCGTCGTCCAACTCATGTACTCTTTTTCCTTCACTAGGGTTTTTTCCACTGGGTTTTTCTAGGAAGGTTTTAACGAGGCATTATGTAGGAACCACCCACAAGAGGGGAGGCAGCTGTTTATATTTTCCTGTTTGTTTTAATTTCCTGTTTAGAATACTCAAGCATGAGCCTTGGAACCAATAAAATTACTCCCAAGCCTTGGGGGGTAGGGTTGTACGTGCCCTTCGGCAAAAGGATCATGTAAGCGTACTATTATCAATAAATTTCCCATTTTTGTCATATCTGTACATTTTTGTATTGTTTGGAGCATGAAGACCAGGGACAATCTCCCTGCTGCTTAGGAACTCGTCTACATATGTAATCGAGACATATGTTTGACACCCTTGGGATGCCCAGAGAACCATCTTCACTAGACGGTTCAAAGGAATTCCCATGCACTGATGGCCCGTACTTCCGGCAAACCATCAGGAAGACCCTCAGGGGTGCAGCTTTGGAAAACCCTCAGGGGTTGGAGTAGACGAGGTCCCTAATGTCCCAAAGGTTGTTAGTTCCCCAAGTAGGGTGGAGGGCGATGACCCACCTTCTTGGAATCCTGGGATTTAAGTAGACGAGGTCCCTACTGTCCCAAAGGTTGTTAGTTTTCCCCAAGTAGGGTGGAGAGCGACAACCCAAGTTCTTGGATGCCTGGGATTGAAGTAGACGAGGTCCATACTGTCCCAGAGGTTGTTAGTTTTCCCCAAGTAGGGTGGAGGGCGACGACCCACCTTCTTGGATGCCTGGGATTTAAGTAGACGAGGTCCCTACTGCCTTAGAGGTTGTTAGTTTTTCCCCAAGTAGGGTAGAGGGCGACGACCCACCTTATTGGATGCTTGGGATTTAAGTAGACGAGGTCCTTACTGTCCCAGAGGTTGTTAGTTTTCCCCAAGTAGGGAGGAGGGCGACGACCCACCTTCTTGGATGTCTTGAATTTAAGTAGACGAGGGCCTTAGTGTCCTGGAGGTTGTTAGTTTTCCCCAAGTAGGGTGTAGGGCGACGACCCTCCTTCTTGGATGCCTGGGATTTAAGTAGACGAGGTCCCTACTGTCCCAGAGGTTGTTAGTTTTCCCCAAGTAGGGTGGAGGCCGACGACTTACCTTCTGGAATCCTGGGATACTGTCCCAGAGGTTGTTAGTTTTCCCCAAGTAGGGTGGAGGGCGACGACCCACCTTTTTGGATGCCTGTGATTTAAGTAGACGAGGTCTCGCCTATCCCAGAGGTTGTTAGTTTTCCCCAAGTAGGGTTGCGGGTGACGACCCACCTTCTTGGATGCTTGGGACTTAAGTAGACGAGGTTCCTACTGTCAAAGATGTTGTTTGTTTTCCCCAAGTAGTATAGATGGCGATGACCCACTTTCCTGGATGTTTGGGATTCAAGTAGACGAGGTCCTTACTGTCCTAAAGGTTGTTAGTTTTCCCCAAGTAGGGTGGAGGGCGAGGACCCTCCTTCTTGGATGCATGGGATTTAAGTAGACGAGGTTCGTACTGTGAAAGAGGTTGTTAGTTTTCCCCAAGTAGGGTGGAGGGCGACGACCCACCTTCTTGGAATCCAGGGATTTAAGTAAACACAGTCCCTACTATCCCAGAGGTTGTTAGTTTTTCCCCAAGTAGAGTAGAGGGCGACGACCCACCTTCTTGGATGTTTGAGATTTAAGTTGATGAGGTCCTTACGGTCCCAGAGGTTGTTAGTTTTCCCCAAGTCGAGTGGAGGGCGACGACCCACCTTCTTGGATGCCGGGGATATAAGTAGACGAAGGTCCCTACTGTCCTGGAGGTTGTTAGTTTTTCCTCAAGTAGGGTAGAGGGCGACGAACCGCCTTCTTGGATGCTTGGGATTTAAGTAAGACGAGTTCCTTAGTGTCCCAGAGGTTGTTAGTTTTCCCCAAGTAGGGTGGAGGGCGATGACCCACCTTCTTGGATGCTTGGGATTCACGTAGACGAGGTCCCTACTGTCTCAGAGGTTGTTAGTTTTCCCCAAGTAGGGTGGAGGCCGACGACCCACCTTCTGGAATCCTGGGATACTGTCCCAGAGGTTGTTAGTTTTCCCCAAGTAGGGTGGAGGGCGACGACCCACCTTCTTGGATGCTTGGGATTTAAGTAGACGAGGTCCCTAATGTCCTAGAGGTTGTTAGTTTTCCCCAAGTAGGGAGGAGGGGGACGACCCACCTTCTTGGATGCTTGGGATTTAAGTAGACGAGGTCTCTACTGTCCCAGAAGTTGTTAGTTTTTTCCCTAAGTAGGGTAGAGGGCGACGACCCGCCTTATTGGATGCTTGGGATTTAAGTAGACGAGGTCCCTACTGTCCCAGAGGTTGTTACTTTTTCCCCAAGGAGGGTGGAGTGCGACGACCCGCCTTCTTGGATGTCTGGGATTTAGGTAGAAGAGGTCCTTACTGTCCCATAGGTTGTTAGTTTTCCCCAAGTAGGGTCGAGGGCCACGACCCACCTTCTTGGATGCTTGGGATTTAGTAGACGAGGTCCCTTCTGTCCCAGAGGTTGTTAGTTTTCTCCAAGTAGGGTGGAGGGCGACGACCCACCTTATTGGATGCCTGGGATTTAAGTAGACGAGGTCCCTACCGTCCCAAAGGTTGTTAGTTTTCCTCAAGTAGGGTGGAGGGCGATGACCTACATTCTTGGATGCCTAGGATTTAAGTAGACGAGGTCTCTACCGTCCCAGAGGTTGTTAGTTTTCCCCAAGTAGGGTGGAGGACGACCCACCTTATTGGATGCCTGGGATTTAAGTAGACGAGGTCCCTACCGTCCCAGAGGTTGTTAGTTTTCCTCAAGTAGGGTGGAGGGCGACGACCTACCTTCTTGGATGCCTAGAATTTAAGTAGACGAGGTCTGTACCGTCCCAGAAGTTGTTAGTTTTCCCCAAGTAGGGTGGAGGGCAACGACCCACCTTCTTGGATTCCTGAAATTTAAGTTGACGAGTTCCCTACTGTTCCAGAGGTTGTTAGTTTTCCCCAAGTAGGGTGGAGGGCGACGACCCACCTTATTGGATGCCTGGGATTTAAGTAGACGAGGTCCTTACTGTCCCAGAGGTTGTTAGTTTTCCCCAAGTAGGGAGGAGGGCGACGACCCACCTTCTTGGATGTCTTGAATTTAAGTAGACGAGGGCCTTAGTGTCCTGGATGTTGTTAGTTTTCCCCAAGTAGGGTGTAGGGCGATGACCCTCTTTCCTGGATGCCTGGGATTTACGTAGACGAGGTCCCTACTGTCCCAGATGTTGTTAGTTTTCCCCAAGTAGGTTGGAGGACGACGACCCCCCTTCTTGGATTCTTGGGATTTAAGTATACGAGGTCCCTATTGTCCCAGGGGTTGTTAGTTTTCCCCAAGTTGGGTGGAGGGCGACGACCCACCTTTTTGGATGCCTGTGATTTAAGTAGACAAGGTCTCACCTGTCCCAGAGGTTGTTAGTTTTCCCCAAGTAGGGTTGCGGGTGACGACCCACCTTCTTGGATGCTTGGGACTTAAGTAGACGAGGTTCCTACTGTCAAAGAGGTTGTTTGTTTTCCCCAAGTAGTATAGATGGCGATGACCCACTTTCCTGGATGTTTGGGATTCAAGTAGACGAGGTCCTTACTGTCCTAAAGGTTGTTAGTTTTCCCCAAGTAGGGTGGAGGGCGAGGACCCTCCTTCTTGGATGCATGGGATTAAAGTAGACGAGGTTCGTACTGTGAAAGAGGTTGTTAGTTTTCCCCAAGTAGGGTGGAGGGCGACGACCCACCTTCTTGGAATCCAGGGATTTAAGTAAACGCGGTCCCTACTGTCCCAGAGGTTGTTAGTTTTTCCCCAAGTACAGTAGAGGGCGACGACCCACCTTTTTGGATGTCTGAGATTTAAGTTGACGAGGTCCTTACGGTCCCAGAGGTTGCTAGTTTTTCCCAAGTCGAGTGGAGGGCGACGACCCACCTTCTTGGATGCCTGGGATATAAGTAGACGAAGGTCCCTACTGTCCTGGAGGTTGTTAGTTTTTCCTCAAGTAGGGTAGAGGGTGACGAACCGCCTTCTTGGATGCTTGGGATTTAAGTAAGACGAGTTCCTTAGTGTCCTAGAGGTTGTTAGTTTTCCCCAAGTAGGGTGGAGGGCGATGACCCACCTTCTTGGATGCTTGGGATTCACGTAGACGAGGTCCCTACTGTCTCAGAGGTTGTTAGTTTTCCCCAAGTAGGGTGGAGGCCGACGACCCACCTTCTGGAATCCTGGGATACTGTCCCAGAGGTTGTTAGTTTTCCCCAAGTAGGGTGGAGGGCGACGACCCACCTTCTTGGATGCTTGGGATTTAAGTAGACGAGGTCCATAATGTCCTAGAGGTTGTTAGTTTTCCCCAAGTAGGGAGGAGGGCGACGACCCACCTTCTTGGATGCTTGGGATTTAAGTAGACGAGGTCTCTACTGTCCCAGAAGTTGTTAGTTTTTTCCCTAAGTAGGGTAGAGGGCGACGACCCGCCTTATTGGATGCTTGGGATTTAAGTAGACGAGGTCCCTACTGTCCCAGATGTTGTTACTTTTTCCCCAGGGAGGGTGGAGTGCGACGACCCGCCTTCTTGGATGTCTGGGATTTAGGTAGAGGAGGTCCTTACTGTCCCATAGGTTGTTAGTTTTCCCCAAGTAGGGTCGAGGGCCACGACCCACCTTCTTGGATGCTTGGGATTTAAGTAGACGAGGTCCCTTCTGTCCCAGAGGTTGTTAGTTTTCTCCAAGTAGGGTGGAGGGCGATGACCCACCTTATTGGATGCCTGGGATTTAAGTAGACGGGGTCCCTACCGTCCCAAAGGTTGTTAGTTTTCCTCAAGTAAGGTGGAGGGCGACGACCTACCTTCTTGGATGCCTAGGATTTAAGTAGACGAGGTCTCTACCGTCCCAAAGGTTGTTAGTTTTCCCCAGGTAGGGTGGAGGACGACCCACCTTATTGGATGCCTGGGATTTAAGTAGACGAGGTCCCTACCGTCCCAGAGGTTGTTAGTTTTCCTCAAGTAGGGTGGAGGGTGACGACCTACCTTCTTGGATGCCTAGCATTTAAGTAGACGAGGTCTCTACAGTCCCAGAAGTTGTTAGTTTTCCCCAAGTAGGGTGGAGGGCAACGACGCACCTTCTTGGATTCCTGAGATTTAAGTAGACGAGTTCCCTACTGTTTCAGAGGTTGTTAGTTTTCCCCAAGTAGGGTGCAGGGCGACGACCCACCTTATTGGATGCCTGGGATTTAAGTAGACGAGGTCCTTACTGTCCCAGAGGTTGTTAGTTTTCCCCAAGTAGGGAGGAGGGCGACGACCCACCTTCTTGGATGTCTTGAATTTAAGTAGACGAGGGCCTTAGTGTCCTGGAGGTTGTTAGTTTTCCCCAAGTAGGGTGTAGGGCGACGACCCTCTTTCTTGGATGCCTGGGATTTAAGTAGACGAGGTCACTACTGTCCCAGAAGTTGTTAGTTTTCCCCAAGTAAGGTGGAGGGCGACGACCCACCTTTTTGGATGCCTGGGATTTACGTAGACGAGGTCCCTACTGTCCCAGATGTTGTTAGTTTTCCCCAAGTAGGTTGGAGGACGACGACCCCCTTCTTGGATTCTTGTGATTTAAGTAGACGAGGTCCCTATTGTCCCAGGGGTTGTTAGTTTTCCCCAAGTTGGGTGGAGGGCGACGACCCACCTTTTTGGATGCCTGTGATTTAAGTAGACGAGGTCTCGCCTGTCCCAGAGGTTGTTAGTTTTCCCCAAGTAGAGTTGCGGGTGACGACCCACCTTCTTGGATGCTTGGGCTTAAGTAGACGAGGTTCCTACTGTCAAAGAGGTTGTTTGTTTTCCCCAAGTAGTATAGATGTCGATGACCGACTTTCCTGGATGTTTGGGATTCAAGTAGACCAGGTCCTTACTGTCCTAAAGGTTGTTAGTTTTCCCCAAGTAGGGTGGAGGGCGAGGACCCTCCTTCTTGGATGCATGGGATTTAAGTAGACGAGGTTCGTACTGTGAAAGAGGTTGTTAGTTTTCCCCAAGTAGGGTGGAGGGCGACGACCCACCTTCTTGGAATCCAGGGTTTTAAGTAAATGCGGTCCCTACTGTCCCAGAGGTTGTTAGTTTTTCCCCAAGTACAGTAGAGGGCGACGACCCACCTTCTTGGATGTCTGAGATTTAAGTTGATGAGGTCCTTACCGTCCCAGAGGTTGTTAGTTTTCCCCAAGTCGAGGGGAGGGCGATGACCCACCTTCTTGGATGCCTGGGATATAGGTAGACGAAGGTCCCTACTGTCCTAGAGGTTGTTAGTTTTTCCTCAAGTAGGATAGAGGGCGACGAACCGCCTTCTTGGATGCTTGGGATTTAAGTAAGACGAGTTCCTTAGTGTCCCAGAGGTTGTTAGTTTTCCCCAAGTAGGGTGGAGGGCGATGACCCACCTTCTTGGATGCTTGGGATTCACGTAGACGAGGTCCCTAATGTCCCAGAGGTTGTTAGTTTTCCCCAAGTAGGGAGGAGGGCGACGACCCACCTTCTTGGATGCTTGGGATTTAAGTAGACGAGGTCCCTACTGTCCCAGAAGTTGTTAGTTTTTTCCCTAAGTAGGGTAGAGGGCGACGACCCGCCTTATTGGATTCTTGGGATTTAAATAGACGAGGTCCCTACTGTCCCAGAGGTTGTTACTTTTTCCCCAAGGAGGGTGGAGTGCGACGACCCGCCTTCTTGGATGTCTGGGATTTAGGTAGAGGAGGTCCTTACTGTCCCATAGGTTGTTAGTTTTCCCCAAGTAGGGTCGAGGGCCACGACCCACCTTCTTGGATGCTTGGGATTTAAGTAGACGAGGTCCCTTCTGTCCCAGAGGTTGTTAGTTTTCCCCAAGTAGGGTGGAGGACTACCCACCTTATTGGATGCCTGGGATTTAAGTAGACGAGGTCCCTACCGTCCTAGAGGTTGTTAGTTTTCCTCAAGTAGGGTGGAGGGCGACGACCTACCTTCTTGGATGCCTAGCATTTAAGTAGACGAGGTCTCTACCGTCCCAGAAGTTGTTAGTTTTCCCCAAGTAGGGTGGAGGGCAACGACCCACCATCTTGGATTCCTGAGATTTAAGTAGACGAGTTCCCTACTGTTCCAGAGGTTGTTAGTTTTCCCCAAGTAGGGTGGAGGGCGATTACCCACCTTATTGGATGCCTGGGATTTAAGTAGACGAGGTCCTTACTGTCCCAGAGGTTGTTAGTTTTCCCCAAGTAGGGAGGAGGGCGACGACCCACCTTCTTGGATGTCTTGAATTTAAGTAGACGAGGGCCTTAGTGTCCTGGAGGTTGTTAGTTTTTCCCAAGTAGAGTGTAGGGCGACGACCCTCTTTCTTAGATGCCTGGGATTTAAGTAGACGAGGTCCCTACTGTCCCAGAAGTTGTTAGTTTTCCCCAAGTAAGGTGGAGGGCGACGACCCACCTTCTTGGATGCCTGGGATTTACGTAGACGAGGTCCCCACTGTCCCAGATTTTGTTAGTTTTCCCCAAGTAGGTTGGAGGACGACGACCCCCTTCTTGGATTCTTGGGATTTAAGTAGACGAGGTCGCTATTGTCCCAGGGGTTGTTAGTTTTCCCCAAGTTGGGTGGAGGGCGACGACCCACCTTTTTGGATGCCTGTGATTTAAGTAGACGAGGTCTCGCCTGTCCCAGAGGTTGTTAGTTTTCCCCAAGTAGGGTTGCGGGTGACGACCCACCTTCTTGGATGCTTGGGACTTAAGTAGACGAGGTTCCTACTGTCAAAGAGGTTGTTTGTTTTCCCCAAGTAGTATAGATGGCGATGACCCACTTTCCTGGATGTTTGGGATTCAAGTAGACGAGGTCCTTACTGTCCTAAAGGTTGTTAGTTTTCCCCAAGTAGGGTGGAGGGCGAGGACCCTCCTTCTTGGATGCATGGGATTTAAGTAGACGAGGTTCGTACTGTGAAAGAGGTTGTTAGTTTTCCCCAAGTAGGGTGGAGGGCGACTACCCACCTTCTTGGAATCAAGGGATTTAAGTAAACGCGGTCCCTACTATCCCAGAGGTTGTTAGTTTTTCCCCAAGTACAGTAGAGGGCGACGACCCACCTTCTTGGATGTCTGAGATTTAAGTTGACGAGGTCCTTACGGTCCCAGAGTTTGTTAGTTTTCCCCAAGTCGAGGGGAGGGCGACGACCCACCTTCTTGGATGCCTGGGATATAGGTAGACGAAGGTCCCTACTGTCCTGGAGGTTGTTAGTTTTTCCTCAAGTAGGATAGAGTGCGACGAACCGCCTTCTTGGATGCTTGGGATTTAAGTAAGACGAGTTCCTTAGTGTCCCAGAGGTTGTTAGTTTTCCCCAAGTAGGGTGGAGGGCGATGACCCACCTTCTTGGATACTTGGGATTCACGTAGACGAGGTCCCTACTGTCTCAGAGGTTGTTAGTTTTCCCCAAGTAGGGTGGAGGCCGACGACCCACCTTCTGGAATCCTGGGATACTGTCCTAGAGGTTGTTAGTTTTCCCCAAATAGGTTAGAGGGCGACGACCCACCTTCTTGGATGCTTGGGATTTAAGTAGACGAGGTCCCTAATGTCCCAGAGGTTGTTAGTTTTCCCCAAGTAGGGAGGAGGGCGACGACCCACCTTCTTGGAAGCTTGGGATTTAAGTAGACGAGGTCCCTACTGTCCCAGAAGTTGTTAGTTTTTTCCCTAAGTAGGGTAGAGGGCGACGACCCGCCTTATTGGATTCTTTGGATTTAAGTAGACGAGGTCCCTACTGTCCCAGAGGTTGTTACTTTTTCCCCAAGGAGGGTGGAGTGCGACGACCCGCCTTCTTGGATGTCTGGGATTTAGGTAGAGGATGTCCTTACTGTCCCATAGGTTGTTAGTTTTCCCCAAGTAGGGTCGAGGGCCACGACCCACCTTCTTGGATGCTTGGGATTTAAGTAGACGAGGTCCCTTCTGTCCCAGAAGTTGTTAGTTTTCCCCAAGTAGGGTGGAGGGCGACGACCCACCTTATTGGATGCTTGGGATTTTAGTAGACGAGGTCCCTACCGTCCCAAAGGTTGTTAGTTTTCCTCAAATAGGGTGGAGGGCGACGACCTACCTTCTTGGATGCCTAGGATTTAAGTAGACGAGATCTCTACCGTCCAAGAGGTTGTTAGTTTTCCCCAAGTAGGGTGGAGGACGACCCACCTTATTGGATGCGTGGGATTTAAGTAGACGAGGTCCCTACCGTCCCAAAGGTTGTTAGTTTTCCTCAAATAGGGTGGAGGGCGACGACCCACCTTATTGGATGCCTGGGATTTAAGTAGACGAGGTCCTTACTGTCCCAGAGGTTGTTAGTGTTCCCCAAGTAGGGAGGAGGGCGACGACCCACCTTCTTAGATGTCTTGAATTTAAGTAGACGAGGGCCTTAGTGTCCTGGAGGTTGTTAGTTTTCCCCAAGTAGAGTGTAGGACGACGACCCTCTTTCTTGGATGCCTGGGATTTAAGTAGACGAGATCTCTACCGTCCCAGAAGTTGTTAGTTTTCCCCAAGTAGGGTGGAGGGCAACGACCCACCATCTTGGATTCCTGAGATTTAAGTAGACGAGTTCCCTACTGTTCCAGAGGTTGTTAGTTTTCCCCAAGTAGGGTGGAGGGCGACGACCCACCTTATTGGATGCTTGGGATTTAAGTAGACGAGGTCCTTACTGTCCCAGAGGTTGTTAGTGTTCCCCAAGTAGGGAGGAGGGCGACGACCCACCTTCTTGGATGTCTTGAATTTAAGTAGACGAGGTCCCTACTGTCCCAGATTTTGTTAGTTTTCCCCAAGTAGGTTGGAGGACGACGACCCCCTTCTTGGATTCTTGGGATTTAAGTAGACGAGGTCCCTATTGTCCCAGGTGTTGTTAGTTTCCCCAAGTTGGGTGGAGGGCGACGACCCACCTTTTTGGATGCCTGTGATTTAAGTAGACGAGGTCTCGCCTGTCCCAGAGGTTGTTAGTTTTCCCCAAGTAGGGTTGCGGGTGACGACCCACCTTCTTGGATGCTTGGGACTTAAGTAGACGAGGTTCCTACTGTCAAAGAGGTTGTTTGTTTTTCCCAAGTAGTATAGATGGCGATGACCAACTTTCCTGGATGTTTGGGATTCAAGTAGACGAGGTCCTTACTGTCCTAAAGGTTGTTAGTTTTCCCCAAGTAGGGTGGAGGGCGAGGAACCTCCTTCTTGGATGCATGGGATTTAAGTAGACGAGGTTCGTATTGTGAAAGAGGTTGTTAGTTTTCCCCAAGTAGGGTGGAGGGCGACGACCCACCTTCTTGGAATCCAGGGTTTTAAGTAAACGCGGTCCCTACTGTCCCAGAGGTTGTTAGTTTTTCCCCAAGTGCAGTAGAGGGCGACGACCCACCTTCTTGGATGTCTGAGATTTAAGTTGACGAGGTCCTTACCGTCCCAGAGGTTGTTAGTTTTCCCCAAGTCGAGGGGAGGGCGACGACCCACCTTCTTGGATGCCTGGGATATAGGTAGACGAAGGTCCCTACTGTCCTGGAGGTTGTTAGTTTTTCCTCAAGTAGGATCGAGGGCGACGAACCGCCTTCTTGGATGCTTGGGGTTTAAGTAAGACGAGTTCCTTAGTGTCCCAGAGGTTGTTAGTTTTCCCCAAGTAGGGTGGAGGGCGATGACCCACCTTCTTGGATGCTTGGAATTCACGTAGACGAGGTCCCTACTGTCTCAGAGGTTGTTAGTTTTCCCCAAGTAGGGTGGAGGCCGACGACCCACCTTCTGGAATCCTGGGATACTGTCCCAGATGTTGTTAGTTTTCCCCAAGTAGGTTGGAGGGCGATGACCCACCTTCTTGGATGCTTGGGATTTAAGTAGACGAGGTCCCTAATGTCCCAGAGGTTGTTAGTTTTCCCCAAGTAGGGAGGAGGGCGACGACCCGCCTTATTGGATTCTTGGGATTTAAGTAGACGAGGTCCCTACTGTCCCAGAGGTTGTTACTTTTTCCCCAAGGAGGGTGGAGTGCGACGACCCGCCTTCTTGGATGTCTGGGATTTAGGTAGAGGAGGTCCTTACTGTCCCATAGGTTGTTAGTTTTCCCCAAGTAGGGTCGAGGGCCACGACCCACCTTCTTGGATGCTTGGGATTTAAGTAGACGAGGTCCCTTCTGTCCCAGAGGTTGTTAGTTTTCTCCAAGTAGGGTGGAGGGCGACGACCCACCTTATTAGATGCCTGGGATTTTAGTAGACGAGGTCCCTACCGTCCCAAAGGTTGTTAGTTTTCCTCAAGTAGGGTGTAGGGCGACGACCTACCTTCTTGGATGCCTAGGATTTAAGTAGACGAGATCTCTACCGTCCCAGAGGTTGTTAGTTTTCCCCAAGTAGGGTGGAGGACGACCCACCTTATTGGATGCCTGGGATTTAAGTAGACGAGGTCCCTACCGTCCTAGAGGTTGTTAGTTTTCCTCAAGTAGGGTGGAGGGCGACGACCTACCTTCTTGGATGCCTAGCATTTAAGTAGACGAGGTCTCTACCGTCCCAGAAGTTGTTAGTTTTCCCCAAGTAGGGTGGAGGGCAACGACCCACCATCTTGGATTCCTGAGATTTAAGTAGACGAGTTCCCTACTGTTCCAGAGGTTGTTAGTTTTCCCCAAGTAGGGTGGAGGGCGATGACCCACCTTATTGGATGCCTGGGATTTAAGTAGACGAGGTCCTTACTGTCCCAGAGGTTGTTAGTTTTCCCCAAGTAGGGAGGAGGGCGACGACCCACCTTCTTGGATGTCTTGAATTTAAGTAGACGAGGGCCTTAGTGTCCTGGAGGTTGTTAGTTTTCCCCAAGTAGAGTGTAGGGCGACGACCCTCTTTCTTGGATGCCTGGGATTTAAGTAGACGAGGTCCCTACTGTCCCAGAAGTTGTTAGTTTTCCCCAAGTAAGGTGGAGGGCGACGACCCACCTTCTTGGATGCCTGGGATTTACGTAGACGAGGTCCCCACTGTCCCAGATTTTGTTAGTTTTCCCCAAGTAGGTTGGAGGACGACGACCCCCTTCTTGGATTCTTGGGATTTAAGTAGACGAGGTCCCTATTGTCCCAGGGGTTGTTAGTTTTCCCCAAGTTAGGTGGAGGGCGACGACCCACCTTTTTGGATGCCTGTGATTTAAGTAGACGAGGTCTCGCCTGTCCCAGAGGTTGTTAGTTTTCCCCAAGTAGGGTTGCGGGTGACGACCCACCTTCTTGGATGCTTGGGACTTAAGTAGACGAGGTTCCTACTGTCAAAGAGGTTGTTTGTTTTCCCCAAGTAGTATAGATGGCGATGACCCACTTTCCTGGATGTTTGGGATTCAAGTAGACGAGGTCCTTACTGTCCTAAAGGTTGTTAGTTTTCCCCAAGTAGGGTGGAGGGCGAGGACCCTCCTTCTTGGATGCATGGGATTTAAGTAGACGAGGTTCGTACTGTGAAAGAGGTTGTTAGTTTTCCCCAAGTAGGGTGGAGGGCGACTACCCACCTTCTTGGAATCAAGGGATTTAAGTAAACGCGGTCCCTACTGTCCCAGAGGTTGTTAGTTTTTCCCCAAGTACAGTAGAGGGCGACGACCCACCTTCTTCGATGTCTGAGATTTAAGTTGACGAGGTCCTTACGGTCCCAGAGGTTGTTAGTTATCCCCAAGTCGAGGGGAGGGCGACGACCCACCTTCTTGGATGCCTGGGATATAGGTAGACGAAGGTCCCTACTGTCCTGGAGGTTGTTAGTTTTTCCTCAAGTAGGATAGAGTGCGACGAACCGCCTTCTTGGATGCTTGGGATTTAAGTAAGACGAGTTCCTTAGTGTCCCAGAGGTTGTTAGTTTTCCCCAAGTAGGGTGGAGGGCGATGACCCACCTTCTTGGATACTTGGGATTCACGTAGACGAGGTCCCTACTGTCTCAGAGGTTGTTAGTTTTCCCCAAGTAGGGTGGAGGCCGATGACCCACCTTCTGGAATCCTGGGATACTGTCCCAGAGGTTGTTAGTTTTCCCCAAGTAGGTTAGAGGGCGACGACCCACCTT
Organism: Daucus carota subsp. sativus; assembly: GCF_001625215.2. Lineage (NCBI taxonomy): Eukaryota > Viridiplantae > Streptophyta > Magnoliopsida > Apiales > Apiaceae > Daucus > Daucus carota. The sequence goes on along the minus strand of NC_030382.2, from coordinate 1,807,862 downwards.
CTTGGATGCTTGGGATTTAAGTAGACGAGGTCCCTAATGTCCCAGAGGTTGTTAGTTTTCCCCAAGTAGGGAGGAGGGCGACGACCCACCTTCTTGGATGCTTGGGATTTAAGTAGACGAGGTCCCTACTGTCCCAGAAGTTGTTAGTTTTTTCCCTAAGTAGGGTAGAGGGCGACGACCCGCCTTATTGGATTCTTTGGATTTAAGTAGACGAGGTCCCCACTGTCCCAGAGGTTGTTACTTTTTCCCCAAGGAGGGTGGAGTGCGACGACCCGCCTTCTTGGATGTCTGGGATTTAGGTAGAGGATGTCCTTACTGTCCCATAGGTTGTTAGTTTTCCCCAAGTAGGGTCGAGGGCCACGACCCACCTTCTTGGATGCTTGGGATTTAAGTAGACGAGGTCCCTTCTGTCCCAGAAGTTGTTAGTTTTCCCCAAGTAGGGTGGAGGGCGACGACCCACCTTATTGGATGCCTGGGATTTTAGTACACGAGGTCCCTACCGTCCCAAAGGTTGTTAGTTTTCCTCAAATAGGGTGGAGGGCGACGACCTACCTTCTTGGATGCCTAGGATTTAAGTAGACGAGATCTCTACCGTCCCAGAGGTTGTTAGTTTTCCCCAAGTAGGGTGGAGGACGACCCACTTTATTGGATGCCTGGGATTTAAGTAGACGAGGTCCCTACCGTCCTAGAGGTTGTTAGTTTTCCTCAAGTAGGGTGGAGGGCGACGACCTACCTTCTTGGATGCCTAGCATTTAAGTAGACGAGGTCTCTACCGTCCCAGAAGTTGTTAGTTTTCCCCAAGTAGGGTGGAGGGCAACGACCCACCATCTTGGATTCCTGAGATTTAAGTAGACGAGTTCCCTACTGTTCCAGAGGTTGTTAGTTTTCCCCAAGTAGGGTGGAGAGCGACGACCCACCTTATTGGATGCCTGGGATTTAAGTAGACGAGGTCCTTACTGTCCCAGAGGTTGTTAGTGTTCCCCAAGTAGGGAGGAGGGCGACGACCCACCTTCTTGGATGTCTTGAATTTAAGTAGACGAGGGCCTTAGTGTCCAGGAGGTTGTTAGTTTTCCCCAAGTAGAGTGTAGGGCGACGACCCTCTTTCTTGGATGCCTGGGATTTAAGTAGACGAGGTCCCTACTGTCCCAGAAGTTGTTAGTTTTCCCCAAGTAAGGTGGAGGGCGACGACCCACCTTCTTGGATGCCTGGGATTTACGTAGACGAGGTCCCCACTGTCCCAGATTTTGTTAGTTTTCCCCACGTAGGTTGGAGGACGACGACCCCCTTCTTGGATTCTTGGGATTTAAGTAGACGAGGTCCCTTTTGTCCCAGGGGTTGTTAGTTTTCCCCAAGTTGGGTGGAGGGCGACGACCCACCTTTTTGGATGCCTGTGATTTAAGTAGACGAGGTCTCGCCTGTCCCAGAGGTTGTTAGTTTTCCCCAAGTAGGGTTGCGGGTGACGACCCACCTTCTTGGATGCTTGGGACCTAAGTAGACGAGGTTCCTACTGTCAAAGAGGTTGTTTGTTTTCCCCAAGTAGTATAGATGGCGATGACCCACTTTCCTGGATGTTTGGGATTCAAGTAGACGAGGTCCTTACTGTCCTAAAGGTTGTTAGTTTTCCCCAAGTAGGGTGGAGGGCGAGGACCCTCCTTTTTGGATGCATGGGATTTAAGTAGACGAGGTTCGTACTGTGAAAGAGGTTGTTAGTTTTCCCCAAGTAGGGTGGAGGGCGACTACCCACCTTCTTGGAATCAAGGGATTTAAGTAAACGCGGTCCCTACTGTCCCAGAGGTTGTTAGTTTTTCCCCAAGTACAGTAGAGGGCGACGACCCACCTTCTTGGATGTCTGAGATTTAAGTTGACGAGGTCCTTACGGTCCCAGAGGTTGTTAGTTATCCCCAAGTCGAGGGGAGGGCGACGACCCACCTTCTTGGATGCCTGGGATATAGGTAGACGAAGGTCCCTACTGTCCTGGAGGTTGTTAGTTTTTCCTCAAGTAGGATAGAGTGCGACGAACCGCCTTCTTGGATGCTTGGGATTTAAGTAAGACGAGTTCCTTAGTGTCCCAGAGGTTGTTAGTTTTCCCCAAGTAAGGTGGAGGGCGATGACCCACCTTCTTGGATTCTTGGGATTCACGTAGACGAGGTCCCTACTGTCTCAGAGGTTGTTAGTTTTCCCCAAGTAGGGTGGAGGCCGATGACCCACCTTCTGGAATCCTGGGATACTGTCCCAGAGGTTGTTAGTTTTCCCCAAGTAGGTTAGAGGGCGACGACCCACCTTCTTGGATGCTTGGGATTTAAGTAGACGAGGTCCCTAATGTCCCAGAGGTTGTTAGTTTTCCCCAAGTAGGGAGGAGGGCGACGACCCACCTTCTTGGATGCTTGGGATTTAAGTAGACGAGGTCCCTACTGTCCCAGAAGTTGTTAGTTTTTTCCCTAAGTAGGGTAGAGGGCGACGACCCGCCTTATTGGATTCTTTGGATTTAAGTAGACGAGGTCCCCACTGTCCCAGAGGTTGTTACTTTTTCCCCAAGGAGGGTGGAGTGCGACGACCCGCCTTCTTGGATGTCTGGGATTTAGGTAGAGGATGTCCTTACTGTCCCATAGGTTGTTAGTTTTCCCCAAGTAGGGTCGAGGGCCACGACCCACCTTCTTGGATGCTTGGGATTTAAGTAGACGAGGTCCCTTCTGTCCCAGAAGTTGTTAGTTTTCCCCAAGTAGGGTGGAGGGCGACGACCCACCTTATTGGATGCCTGGGATTTTAGTAGACGAGGTCCCTACCGTCCCAAAGGTTGTTAGTTTTCCTCAAATAGGGTGGAGGGCGACGACCTACCTTCTTGGATGCCTAGGATTTAAGTAGACGAGATCTCTACCGTCCCAGAGGTTGTTAGTTTTCCCCAAGTAGGGTGGAGGACGACCCACTTTATTGGATGCCTGGGATTTAAGTAGACGAGGTCCCTACCGTCCTAGAGGTTGTTAGTTTTCCTCAAGTAGGGTGGAGGGCGACGACCTACCTTCTTGGATGCCTAGCATTTAAGTAGACGAGGTCTCTACCGTCCCAGAAGTTGTTAGTTTTCCCCAAGTAGGGTGGAGGGCAACGACCCACCATCTTGGATTCCTGAGATTTAAGTAGACGAGTTCCCTACTGTTCCAGAGGTTGTTAGTTTTCCCCAAGTAGGGTGGAGAGCGACGACCCACCTTATTGGATGCCTGGGATTTAAGTAGACGAGGTCCTTACTGTCCCAGAGGTTGTTAGTGTTCCCCAAGTAGGGAGGAGGGCGACGACCCACCTTCTTGGATGTCTTGAATTTAAGTAGACGAGGGCCTTAGTGTCCAGGAGGTTGTTAGTTTTCCCCAAGTAGAGTGTAGGGCGACGACCCTCTTTCTTGGATGCCTGGGATTTAAGTAGACGAGGTCCCTACTGTCCCAGAAGTTGTTAGTTTTCCCCAAGTAAGGTGGAGGGCGACGACCCACCTTCTTGGATGCCTGGGATTTACGTAGACGAGGTCCCCACTGTCCCAGATTTTGTTAGTTTTCCCCAAGTAGGTTGGAGGACGACGACCCCCTTCTTGGATTCTTGGGATTTAAGTAGACGAGGTCCCTATTGTCCCAGGGGTTGTTAGTTTTCCCCAAGTTGGGTGGAGGGCGACGACCCACCTTTTTGGATGCCTGTGATTTAAGTAGACGAGGTCTCGCCTGTCCCAGAGGTTGTTAGTTTTCCCCAAGTAGGGTTGCGGGTGACGACCCACCTTCTTGGATGCTTGGGACTTAAGTAGACGAGGTTCCTACTGTCAAAGAGGTTGTTTGTTTTCCCCAAGTAGTATAGATGGCGATGACCAACTTTCCTGGATGTTTGGGATTCAAGTAGACGAGGTCCTTACTGTCCTAAAGGTTGTTAGTTTTCCCCAAGTAGGGTGGAGGGCGAGGAACCTCCTTCTTGGATGCATGGGATTTAAGTAGACGAGGTTCGTACTGTGAAAGAGGTTGTTAGTTTTCCCCAAGTAGGGTGGAGGGCGACGACCCACCTTCTTGGAATCCAGGGTTTTAAGTAAACGCGGTCCCTACTGTCCCAGAGGTTGTTAGTTTTTCCCCAAGTACAGTAGAGGGCGACGACCCACCTTCTTGGATGTCTGAGATTTAAGTTGACGAGGTCCTTATCGTCCCAGAGGTTGTTAGTTTTCCCCAAGTCGAGGGGAGGGCGACGACCCACCTTCTTGGATGCCTGGGATATAGGTAGACGAAGGTCCCTACTGTCCTGGAGGTTGTTAGTTTTTCCTCAAGTAGGGTAGAGGGTGACGAACCGCCTTCTTGGATGCTTGGGATTTAAGTAAGACGAGTTCCTTAGTGTCCTAGAGGTTGTTAGTTTTCCCCAAGTAGGGTGGAGGCCGATGACCCACCTTCTGGAATCCTGGGATACTGTCCCAGAGGTTGTTAGTTTTCCCCAAGTAGGTTAGAGGGCGACGACCCACCTTCTTGGATGCTTGGGATTTAAGTAGACGAGGTCCCTAATGTCCCAGAGGTTGTTAGTTTTCCCCAAGTAGGGAGGAGGGCGACGACCCACCTTCTTGGATGCTTGGGATTTAAGTAGACGAGGTCCCTACTGTCCCAGAAGTTGTTAGTTTTTTCCCTAAGTAGGGTAGAGGGCGACGACCCGCCTTATTGGATTCTTTGGATTTAAGTAGACGAGGTCCCCACTGTCCCAGAGGTTGTTACTTTTTCCCCAAGGAGGGTGGAGTGCGACGACCCGCCTTCTTGGATGTCTGGGATTTAGGTAGAGGATGTCCTTACTGTCCCATAGGTTGTTAGTTTTCCCCAAGTAGGGTCGAGGGCCACGACCCACCTTCTTGGATGCTTGGGATTTAAGTAGACGAGGTCCCTTCTGTCCCAGAAGTTGTTAGTTTTCCCCAAGTAGGGTGGAGGGCGACGACCCACCTTATTGGATGCCTGGGATTTTAGTAGACGAGGTCCCTACCGTCCCAAAGGTTGTTAGTTTTCCTCAAATAGGGTGGAGGGCGACGACCTACCTTCTTGGATGCCTAGGATTTAAGTAGACGAGATCTCTACCGTCCCAGAGGTTGTTAGTTTTCCCCAAGTAGGGTGGAGGACGACCCACTTTATTGGATGCCTGGGATTTAAGTAGACGAGGTCCCTACCGTCCTAGAGGTTGTTAGTTTTCCTCAAGTAGGGTGGAGGGCGACGACCTACCTTCTTGGATGCCTAGCATTTAAGTAGACGAGGTCTCTACCGTCCCAGAAGTTGTTAGTTTTCCCCAAGTAGGGTGGAGGGCAACGACCCACCATCTTGGATTCCTGAGATTTAAGTAGACGAGTTCCCTACTGTTCCAGAGGTTGTTAGTTTTCCCCAAGTAGGGTGGAGAGCGACGACCCACCTTATTGGATGCCTGGGATTTAAGTAGACGAGGTCCTTACTGTCCCAGAGGTTGTTAGTGTTCCCCAAGTAGGGAGGAGGGCGACGACCCACCTTCTTGGATGTCTTGAATTTAAGTAGACGAGGGCCTTAGTGTCCAGGAGGTTGTTAGTTTTCCCCAAGTAGAGTGTAGGGCGACGACCCTCTTTCTTGGATGCCTGGGATTTAAGTAGACGAGGTCCCTACTGTCCCAGAAGTTGTTAGTTTTCCCCAAGTAAGGTGGAGGGCGACGACCCACCTTCTTGGATGCCTGGGATTTACGTAGACGAGGTCCCCACTGTCCCAGATTTTGTTAGTTTTCCCCAAGTAGGTTGGAGGACGACGACCCCCTTCTTGGATTCTTGGGATTTAAGTAGACGAGGTCCCTATTGTCCCAGGGGTTGTTAGTTTTCCCCAAGTTGGGTGGAGGGCGACGACCCACCTTTTTGGATGCCTGTGATTTAAGTAGACGAGGTCTCGCCTGTCCCAGAGGTTGTTAGTTTTCCCCAAGTAGGGTTGCGGGTGACGACCCACCTTCTTGGATGCTTGGGACTTAAGTAGACGAGGTTCCTACTGTCAAAGAGGTTGTTTGTTTTCCCCAAGTAGTATAGATGGCGATGACCAACTTTCCTGGATGTTTGGGATTCAAGTAGACGAGGTCCTTACTGTCCTAAAGGTTGTTAGTTTTCCCCAAGTAGGGTGGAGGGCGAGGAACCTCCTTCTTGGATGCATGGGATTTAAGTAGACGAGGTTCGTACTGTGAAAGAGGTTGTTAGTTTTCCCCAAGTAGGGTGGAGGGCGACGACCCACCTTCTTGGAATCCAGGGTTTTAAGTAAACGCGGTCCCTACTGTCCCAGAGGTTGTTAGTTTTTCCCCAAGTACAGTAGAGGGCGACGACCCACCTTCTTGGATGTCTGAGATTTAAGTTGACGAGGTCCTTATCGTCCCAGAGGTTGTTAGTTTTCCCCAAGTCGAGGGGAGGGCGACGACCCACCTTCTTGGATGCCTGGGATATAGGTAGACGAAGGTCCCTACTGTCCTGGAGGTTGTTAGTTTTTCCTCAAGTAGGGTAGAGGGTGACGAACCGCCTTCTTGGATGCTTGGGATTTAAGTAAGACGAGTTCCTTAGTGTCCTAGAGGTTGTTAGTTTTCCCCAAGTAGGGTGGAGGGCGATGACCCACCTTCTTGGATGCTTGGGATTCACGTAGACGAGGTCCCTACTGTCTCAGAGGTTGTTAGTTTTCCCCAAGTAGGGTGGAGGCCGACGACCCACCTTCTGGAATCCTGGGATACTGTCCCAGAGGTTGTTAGTTTTCCCCAAGTAGGGTGGAGGGCGACGACCCACCTTCTTGGATGCTTGGGATTTAAGTAGACGAGGTCTCTACTGTCCCAGAAGTTGTTAGTTTTTTCCCTAAGTAGGGTAGAGGGCGACGACCCGCCTTATTGGATGCTTGGGATTTAAGTAGACGAGGTCCCTACTGTCCCAGAGGTTGTTACTTTTTCGCCAGGGAGGGTGGAGTGCGACGACCCGCCTTCTTGGATGTCTGGGATTTAGGTAGAGGAGGTCCTTACTGTCCCATAGGTTGTTAGTTTTCCCCAAGTAGGGTCGAGGGCCACGACCCACCTTCTTGGATTCTTGGGATTTAAGTAGACGAGGTCCCTTCTGTCCCAGAGGTTGTTAGTTTTCTCCAAGTAGGGTGGAGGGCGACGACCCACCTTATTGGATGCCTGGGATTTAAGTAGACGGGGTCCCTACCGTCCCAAAGGTTGTTAGTTTTCCTCAAGTAAGGTGGAGGGCGACGACCTACCTTCTTGGATGCCTAGGATTTAAGTAGACGAGGTCTCTACCGTCCCAAAGGTTGTTAGTTTTCCCCAAGTAGGGTGGAGGACGACCCACCTTATTGGATGCCTGGGATTTAAGTAGACGAGGTCCCTACCGTCCCAGAGGTTGTTAGTTTTCCTCAAGTAGGGTGGAGGGTGACGACCTACCTTCTTGGATGCCTAGCATTTAAGTAGACGAGGTCTCTACAGTCCCAGAAGTTGTTAGTTTTCCCCAAGTAGGGTGGAGGGCAACGACCCACCTTCTTGGATTCCTGAGATTTAAGTAGACGAGTTCCCTACTGTTTCAGAGGTTGTTAGTTTTCCCCAAGTAGGGTGCAGGGCGACGACCCTTTTTCTTGGATGCCTGGGATTTAAGTAGACGAGGTCCCTACTGTCCCAGAAGTTGTTAGTTTTCCCCAAGTAAGGTGGAGGGCGACGACCCACCTTTTTGGATGCCTGGGATTTACGTAGACGAGGTCCCTACTGTCCCAGATGTTGTTAGTTTTCCCCAAGTAGGTTGGAGGACGACAACCCCCTTCTTGGATTCTTGGGATTTAAGTAGACGAGGTCCCTATTGTCCCAGGGGTTGTTAGTTTTCCCCAAGTTGGGTGGAGGGCGACGACCCACCTTTTTGGATGCCTGTGATTTAAGTAGACGAGGTCTCGCCTGTCCCAGAGGTTGTTAGTTTTCCCCAAGTAGAGTTGCGGGTGACGACCCACCTTCTTGGATGCTTGGGACTTAAGTAGACGAGGTTCCTACTGTCAAAGAGGTTGTTTGTTTTCCCCAAGTAGTATAGATGTCGATGACCTACTTTCCTGGATGTTTGGGATTCAAGTAGACGAGGTCCTTACTGTCCTAAAGGTTGTTAGTTTTCCCCAAGTAGGGTGGAGGGCGAGGACCCTCCTTCTTGGATGCATGGGATTTAAGTAGACGAGGTTCGTACTGTGAAAGAGGTTGTTAGTTTTCCCGAAGTAGGGTGGAGGGCGACGACCCACCTTCTTGGAATCCAGGGTTTTAAGTAAACGCGGTCCCTACTGTCCCAGAGGTTGTTAGTTTTTCCCCAAGTACAGTAGAGGGCGACGACCCACCTTCTTGGATGTCTGAGATTTAAGTTGACGAGGTCCTTACCGTCCCAGAGGTTGTTAGTTTTCCCCAAGTCGAGGGAAGGGCGACGACCCACCTTCTTGGATGCCTGGGATATAGGTAGACGAAGGTCCCTACTGTCCTGGAGGTTGTTAGTTTTTCCTCAAGTAGGATAGAGGGCGACGAACCGCCTTCTTGGATGCTTGGGATTTAAGTAAGACGAGTTCCTTAGTGTCCCAGAGGTTGTTAGTTTTCCCCAAGTAGGGTGGAGGGCGATGACCCACCTTCTTGGATGCTTGGGATTCACGTGGACGAGGTCCCTACTGTCACAGAGGTTGTTAGTTTTCCCCAAGTAGGTTGGAGGGCGACGACCCACCTTCTTGGATGCTTGGGATTTAAGTAGACGAGGTCCCTAATGTCCCAGAGGTTGTTAGTTTTCCCCAAGTAGGGAGGAGGGCGACGACCCACCTTCTTGGATGCTTGGGATTTAAGTAGACGAGGTCCCTACTGTCCCAGAAGTTGTTAGTTTTTTCCCTAAGTAGGGTAGAGGGCGACGACCCGCCTTATTGGATTCTTGGGATTTAAGTAGACGAGGTCCCTACTGTCCCAGAGGTTGTTACTTTTTCCCCAAGGAGGGTGGAGTGCGACGACCCGCCTTCTTGGATGTCTGGGATTTAGGTAGAGGAGGTCCTTACTGTCCCATAGGTTGTTAGTTTTCCCCAAGTAGGGTCGAGGGCCACGACCCACCTTCTTGGATGCTTGGGATTTAAGTAGACGCGGTCCATTCTGTCCCAGAGGTTGTTAGTTTTCCCCAAGTAGGGTGGAGGACGACCCACCTTATTGGATGCCTGGGATTTAAGTAGACGAGGTCCCTACCGTCCTAGAGGTTGTTAGTTTTCCTCAAGTAGGGTGGAGGGCGACGACCTACCTTCTTGGATGCCTAGCATTTAAGTAGACGAGGTCTCTACCGTCCCAGAAGTTGTTAGTTTTCCCCAAGTAGGGTGGAGGGCAACGACCCACCATCTTGGATTCCTGAGATTTAAGTAGACGAGTTCCCTACTGTTCCAGAGGTTGTTAGTTTTCCCCAAGTAGGGTGGAGGGCGATGACCCACCTTATTGGATGCCTGGGATTTAAGTAGACGAGGTCCTTACTGTCCCAGAGGTTTTTAGTTTTCCCCAAGTAGGGAGGAGGGCGACGACCCACCTTCTTGGATGTCTTGAATTTAAGTAGACGAGGGCCTTAGTGTCCTGGAGGTTGTTAGTTTTCCCCAAGTAGAGTGTAGGGCGACGACCCTCTTTCTTGGATGCCTGGGATTTAAGTAGACGAGGTCCCTACTGTCCCAAAAGTTGTTAGTTTTCCCCAAGTAAGGTGGAGGGCGACGACCCACCTTCTTGGATGCCTGGGATTTACGTAGACGAGGTCCCCACTGTCCCAGTTTTGTTAGTTTTCCCCAAGTAGGTTGGAGGACGACGACCCCCTTCTTGGATTCTTGGGATTTAAGTAGACGAGGTCCTTATTGTCCCAGGGGTTGTTAGTTTTCCCCAAGTTGGGTGGAGGGCGACGACCCACCTTTTTGGATGCCTGTGATTTAAGTAGACGAGGTCTCGCCTGTCCCAGAGGTTGTTAGTTTTCCCCAAGTAGGGTTGCGGGTGACGACCCACCTTCTTGGATGCTTGGGACTTAAGTAGACGAGGTTCCTACTGTCAAAGAGGTTGTTTGTTTTCCCCAAGTAGTATAGATGGCGATGACCCACTTTCCTGAATGTTTGGGATTCAAGTAGACGAGGTCCTTACCGTCCTAAAGGTTGTTAGTTTTCCCCAAGTAGGGTGGGGGGCGAGGACCCTCCTTCTTGGATGCATGGGATTTAAGTAGACGAGGTTCGTACTGTGAAAGAGGTTGTTAGTTTTCCCTAAGTAGGGTGGAGGGCGACTACCCACCTTCTTGGAATCAAGGGATTTAAGTAAACGCCGTCCCTACTGTCCCAGAGGTTGTTAGTTTTTCCCCAAGTACAGTAGAGGGCGACGACCCACCTTCTTGGATGTCTGAGATTTAAGTTGACGAGGTCCTTACGGTCCCAGAGGTTGTTAGTTTTCCCCAAGTCGAGGGGAGGACGACGACCCACCTTCTTGGATGCCTGGGATATAGGTAGACGAAGGTCCCTACTGTCCTGGAGGTTGTTAGTTTTTCCTCAAGTAGGATAGAGTGCGACGAACCGCCTTCTTGGATGCTTGGGATTTAAGTAAGACGAGTTCCTTAGTGTCCCAGAGGTTGTTAGTTTTCCCCAAGTAGGGTGGAGGGCGATGACCCACCTTCTTGGATACTTGGGATTCACGTAGACGAGGTCCCTACTGTCTCAGAGGTTGTTAGTTTTCCCCAAGTAGGGTGGAGGCCGACGACCCACCTTCTGGAATCCTGGGATACTGTCCCAGAGGTTGTTAGTTTTCCCCAAGTAGGTTAGAGGGCGACGACCCACCTTCTTGGATGCTTGGGATTTAAGTAGACGAGGTCCCTAATGTCCCAGAGGTTGTTAGTTTTCCCCAAGTAGGGAGGAGGGCGACGACCCACCTTCTTGGATGCTTGGGATTTAAGTAGACGAGGTCCCTACTGTCCCAGAAGTTGTTAGTTTTTTCCCTAAGTAGGGTAGAGGGCGACGACCCGCCTTATTGGATTCTTTGGATTTAAGTAGACGAGGTCCCTACTGTCCCAGAGGTTGTTACTTTTTCCCCAAGGAGGGTGGAGTGCGACGACCCGCTTTCGTGGATGTCTGGGATTTAGGTAGAGGATGTCCTTACTGTCCCATAGGTTGTTAGTTTTCCCCAAGTAGGGTCGAGGGCCACGACCCACCTTCTTGGATGCTTGGGATTTAAGTAGACGAGGTCCCTTCTGTCCCAGAAGTTGTTAGTTTTCCCCAAGTAGGGTGGAGGGCGACGACCCACCTTATTGGATGCCTGGGATTTTAGTAGACGAGGTCCCTACCGTCCCAAAGGTTGTTAGTTTTCCTCAAATAGGGTGGAGGGCGACGACCTACCTTCTTGGATGCCTAGGATTTAAGTAGACGAGATCTCTACCGTCCCAGAGGTTGTTAGTTTTCCCCAAGTAGGGTGGAGGACGACCCACCTTATTGGATGCCTAGGATTTAAGTAGACGAGGTCCCTACCGTCCTAGAGGTTGTTAGTTTTCCTCAAGTAGGGTGGAGGGCGACGACCTACCTTCTTGGATGCCTAGCATTTAAGTAGACGAGGTCTCTACCGTCCCAGAAGTTGTTAGTTTTCCCCAAGTAGGGTGGAGGGCAACGACCCACCATCTTGGATTCCTGAGATTTAAGTAGACGAGTTCCCTACTGTTCCAGAGGTTGTTAGTTTTCCCCATGTAGGGTGGAGGGCAACGACCCACCTTATTGGATGCTTGGGATTTAAGTAGACGAGGTCCTTACTGTCCCAGAGGTTGTTAGTGTTCCCCAAGTAGGGAGGAGGGCGACGACCCACCTTCTTGGATGTCTTGAATTTAAGTAGACGAGGGCCTTAGTGTCCTGGAGGTTGTTAGTTTTCCCCAAGTAGAGTGTAGGGCGACGACCCTCTTTCTTGGATGCCTGGGATTTAAGTAGACGAGGTCCCTACTGTCCCAGAAGTCGTTAGTTTTCCCCAAGTAAGGTGGAGGGCGACGACCCACCTTCTTGGATGCCTGAGATTTAAGTAGACGAGGTCCCTACTGTCCCAGATTTTGTTAGTTTTCCCCAAGTAGGTTGGAGGACGACGATCCCCTTCTTGGATTCTTGGGATTTAAGTAGACGAGGTCCCTATTGTCCCAGGTGTTGTTAGTTTTCCCCAAGTTGGGTGGAGGGCGACGACCCACCTTTTTGGATGCCTGTGATTTAAGTAGACGAGGTCTCGCCTGTCCCAGAGGTTGTTAGTTTTCCCCAAGTAGGGTTGCGGGTGACGACCCACCTTCTTGGATGCTTGGGACTTAAGTAGACGAGGTTCCTACTGTCAAAGAGGTTGTTTGTTTCCCCCAAGTAGTATAGATGGTGATGTCCAACTTTCCTGGATGTTTGGGATTCAAGTAGACGAGGTCCTTACTGTCCTAAAGGTTGTTAGTTTTCCCCAAGTAGGGTGGAGGGCGAGGAACCTCCTTCTTGGATGCATGGGATTTAAGTAGACGAGGTTCGTACTGTGAAAGAGGTTGTTAGTTTTCCCCAAGTAGGGTGGAGGGCGACGACCCACCTTCTTGGAATCCAGGGTTTTAAGTAAACGCGGTCCCTACTGTCCCAGAGGTTGTTAGTTTTTCCCCAAGTACAGTAGAGGGCGACGACCCACCTTCTTGTATGTCTGAGATTTAAGTTGACGAGGTCCTTACCGTCCCAGAGGTTGTTAGTTTTCCCCAAGTCGAGGGGAGGGCGACGACCCACCTTCTTGGATGCCTGGGATATAGGTAGACGAAGGTCCCTACTGTCCTGGAGGTTGTTAGTTTTTCCTCAAGTAGGATAGAGGGCGACGAACCGCCTTCTTGGATGCTTGGGATTTAAGTAAGACGAGTTCCTTAGTGTCCCAGAGGTTGTTAGTTTTCCCCAAGTAGGGTGGAGGGCGATGACCCACCTTCTTGGATGCTTGGGATTCACGTAGACGAGGTCCCTACTGTCTCAGAGGTTGTTAGTTTTCCCCAAGTAGGGTGGAGGCCGACGACCCACCTTCTGGAATCCTGGGATACTGTCCCAGAGGTTGTTAGTTTTCCCCAAGTAGGTTGGAGGGCGACGACCCACCTTCTTGGATGCTTGGGATTTAAGTAGACGAGGTCCCTAATGTCCCAGAGGTTGTTAGTTTTCCCCAAGTAGGGAGGAGGGCGACAACCCACCTTCTTGGATGCTTGGGATTTAAGTAGACGAGGTCCCTACTGTCCCAGAAGTTGTTAGTTTTTTCCCTAAGTAGGGTAGAGGGCGACGACCCGCCTTATTGGATTCTTGGGATTTAAGTAGACGAGGTCCCTACTGTCCCAGAGGTTGTTACTTTTTCCCCAAGGAGGGTGGAGTGCGACGACCCGCCTTCTTGGATGTCTGGGATTTAGGTAGAGGAGGTCCTTACTGTCCCATAGGTTGTTAGTTTTCCCCAAGTAGGGTCGAGGGCCACGACCCACCTTCTTGGATGCTTGGGATTTAAGTAGACGAGGTCCCTTCTGTCCCAGAGGTTGTTAGTTTTCTCCAAGTAGGGTGGAGGGCGACGACCCACCTTATTGGATGCTTGGGATTTTAGTAGACGAGGTCCCTACCGTCCCAAAGGTTGTTAGTTTTCCTCAAGTAGGGTGTAGGGCGACGACCTACCTTCTTGGATGCCTAGGATTTAAGTAGACGAGATCTCTACCGTCCCAGAGGTTGTTAGTTTTCCCCAAGTAGGGTGGAGGACGACCCACCTTATTGGATGCCTGGGATTTAAGTAGACGAGGTCCCTACCGTCCTAGAGGTTGTTAGTTTTCCTCAAGTAGGGTGGAGGGCGACGACCTACCTTCTTGGATGCCTAGCATTTAAGTAGACGAGGTCTCTACCGTCCCAGAAGTTGTTAGTTTTCCCCAAGTAGGGTGGAGGGCAACGACCCACCATCTTGGATTCCTGAGATTTAAGTAGACGAGTTCCCTACTGTTCCAGAGGTTGTTAGTTTTCCCCCAGTAGGGTGGAGGGCGATGACCCACCTTATTGGATGCCTGGGATTTAAGTAGACGAGGTCCTTACTGTCCCAGAGGTTGTTAGTTTTCCCCAAGTAGGGAGGAGGGCGACGACCCACCTTCTTGGATGTCTTGAATTTAAGTAGACGCGGGCCTTAGTGTCCTGGAGGTTGTTAGTTTTCCCCAAGTAGAGTGTAGGGCGACGACCCTCTTTCTTGGATGCCTGGGATTTAAGTAGACGAGGTCCCTACTGTCCCAGAAGTTGTTAGTTTTCCCCAAGTAAGGTGGAGGGCGACGACCCACCTTCTTGGATGCCTGGGATTTACGTAGACGAGGTCCCCACTGTCCCAGATTTTGTTAGTTTTCCCCAAGTAGGTTGGAGGACGACGACCCCCTTCTTGGATTCTTGGGATTTAAGTAGACGAGGTCCCTATTGTCCCAGGGGTTGTTAGTTTTCCCCAAGTTGGGTGGAGGGCGACGACCCACGTTTTTGGATGCCTGTGATTTAAGTAGATGAGGTCTCGCCTATCCCAGAGGTTGTTAGTTTTCCCCAAGTAGGGTTGCGGGTGACGACCCACCTTCTTGGATGCTTGGGACTTAAGTAGACGAGGTTCCTACTGTCAAAGAGGTTGTTTGTTTTCCCCAAGTAGTATAGATGGCGATGACCCACTTTCCTGGATGTTTGGGATTCAAGTAGACGAGGTCCTTACTGTCCTAAAGGTTGTTAGTTTTCCCCAAGTAGGGTGGAGTGCGAGGACCCTCCTTCTTGGATGCATGGGATTTAAGTAGACGAGGTTCGTACTGTGAAAGAGGTTGTTAGTTTTCCCCAAGTAGGGTGGAGGGCGACTACCCACCTTCTTCGAATGAAGGGATTTAAGTAAACGCGGTCCCTACTGTCCCAGAGGTTGTTAGTTTTTCCCCAAGTACAATAGAGGGCGACGATCCACCTTCTTGGATGTCTGAGATTTAAGTTGACGAGGTCCTTACGGTCCCAGAGGTTGTTAGTTTTCCCCAAGTCGAGGGGAGGGCGACGACCCACCTTCTTGGATGCTTGGGATATAGGTAGACGAAGGTCCCTACTGTCCTGGAGGTTGTTAGTTTTTCCTCAAGTAGGATAGAGTGCGACGAACCGCCTTCTTGGATGCTTGGGATTTAAGTAAGACGAGTTCCTTAGTGTCCCATAGGTTGTTAGTTTTCCCCAAGTAGGGTGGAGGGCGATGACCCACCTTCTTGGATACTTGGGATTCACGTAGACGAGGTCCCTACTGTCTCAGAGGTTGTTAGTTTTCCCCAAGTAGGGTGGAGGCCGACGACCCACCTTCTGGAATCCTGGGATACTGTCCCAGAGGTTGTTAGTTTTCCCCAAGTAGGTTAGAGGGCGACGACCCACCTTCTTGGATGCTTGGGATTTAAGTAGACGAGGTCCCTAATGTCCCAGAGGTTGTTAGTTTTCCCCAAGTAGGGAGGAGGGCGACGACCTACCTTCTTGGATGCTTGGGATTTAAGTAGACGAGGTCCCTACTGTCCCAGAAGTTGTTAGTTTTTTCCCTAAGTATGGTAGAGGGCGACGACCCGCCTTATTGGATTCTTTGGATTTAAGTAGACGAGGTCCCTACTGTCCCAGAGGTTGTTACTTTTTCCCCAAGGAGGGTGGAGTGCGACGACCCGCCTTCTTGGATGTCTGGGATTTAGGTAGAGGATGTCCTTACTGTCCCATAGGTTGTTAGTTTTCCCCAAGTAGGGTCGAGGGCCACGACCCACCTTCTTGGATGCTTGGGATTTAAGTAGACGAGGTCCCTTCTGTCCCAGAAGTTGTTAGTTTTCCCCAAGTAGGGTGGAGGGCGACGACCCACCTTATTGGATGCCTGGAATTTTAGTAGACGAGGTCCCTACCGTCCCAAAGGTTGTTAGTTTTCCTCAAATAGGGTGGAGGGCGACGACCTACCTTCTTGGATGCCTAGGATTTAAGTAGACGAGATCTCTACCGTCCCAGAGGTTGTTAGTTTTCCCCAAGTAGGGTGGAGGACGACCCACCTTATTGGATGCCTGGGATTTAAGTAGACGAGGTCCCTACCGTCCTAGAGGTTGTTAGTTTTCCTCAAGTAGGGTGGAGGGCGACGACCTACCTTCTTGGATGCCTAGCATTTAAGTAGACGAGGTCTCTACCGTCCCAGAAGTTGTTAGTTTTCCCCAAGTAGGGTGGAGGGCAACGACCCACCATCTTGGATTCCTGAGATTTAAGTAGACGAGTTCCCTACTGTTCCAGAGGTTGTTAGTTTTCCCCAAGTAGGGTGGAGGGCGACGACCCACCTTATTGGATGCCTAGGATTTAAGTAGACGAGGTCCTTACTGTCCCAGAGGTTGTTAGTGTTCCCCAAGTAGGGAGGAGGGCGACGACCCACCTTCTTGGATGTCTTGAATTTAAGTAGACGAGGGCCTTAGTGTCCTGGAGGTTGTTAGTTTTCCCCAAGTAGAGTGTAGGGCGACGACCCTCTTTCTTGGATGCCTGGGATTTAAGTAGACGAGGTCCCTACTGTCCCAGAAGTTGTTAGTTTTCCCCAAGTAAGGTGGAGGGCGACGACCCACCTTCTTGGATGCCTGGGATTTAAGTAGACGAGGTCCCTACTGTCCCAGATTTTGTTAGTTTTCCCCAAGTAGGTTGGAGGACGACGACCCCCTTCTTGGATTCTTGGGATTTAAGTAGACGAGGTCCCTATTGTCCCAGGTGTTGTTAGTTTTCCCCAAGTTGGGTGGAGGGCGACGACCCACCTTTTTGGATGCCTGTGATTTAAGTAGACGAGGTCTCGCCTGTCCCAGAGGTTGTTAGTTTTCCCCAAGTAGGGTTGCGGGTGACGACCCACCTTCTTGGATGCTTGGGACTTAAGTAGACGAGGTTCCTACTGATAAAGAGGTTGTTTGTTTTCCCCAAGTAGTATAGATGGCGATGACCAACTTTCCTGGATGTTTGGGATTCAAGTAGACGAGGTCCTTACTGTCCTAAAGGTTGTTAGTTTTCCCCAAGTAGGGTGGAGGGCGAGGAACCTCCTTCTTGGATGCATGGGATTTAAGTAGACGAGGTTCGTACTGTGAAAGAGGTTGTTAGTTTTCCCCAAGTAGGGTGGAGGGCGACGACCCACCTTCTTGGAATCCAGGGATTTAAGTAAACGCGGTCCCTACTGTCCCAGAGGTTGTTAGTTTTTCCCCAAGTAGAGTAGAGGGCGACGACCCACCTTCTTGGATGTCTGAGATTTAAGTTGACGAGGTCCTTACGGTCCCAGAGGTTGTTAGTTTTCCCCAAGTCGAGTGGAGGGCGACGACCCACCTTCTTGGATGCCCGGGATATCGGTAGACGAAGGTCCCTACTGTCCTGGAGGTTGTTAGTTTTTCCTCAAGTAGGGTAGAGGGCGACGAACCGCCTTCTTGGATGCTTGGGATTTAAGTAAGACGAGTTCCTTAGTGTCCCAGAGGTTGTTAGTTTTCCCCAAGTAGGGTGGAGGGCGATGACCCAACTTCTTGGATGCTTGGGATTCACGTAGACGAGGTCCCTACTGTCTCATAGGTTGTTAGTTTTCCCCAAGTAAGGTGGAGGCCGACGACCCACCTTCTGGAATCCTGGGATACTGTCCCAGAGGTTGTTAGTTTTCCCCAAGTAGGGAGGAGGGCGACGACCCACCTTCTTGGATGCTTGGGATTTAAGTAGACGAGGTCCCTAATGTCCCAGAGGTTGTTAGTTTTCCCCAAGTAGGGAGGAGGGCGACGACCCACCTTCTTGGATGCTTGGGATTTAAGTAGACGAGGTCTCTACTGTCCCAGAAGTTGTTAGTTTTTTCCCTAAGTAGGGTAGAGGGCGACGACCCGCCTTATTGGATTCTTGGGATTTAAGTAGACGAGGTCTCTACTGTCCCAGAGGTTGTTACTTTTTCCCCAAGGAGGGTGGAGTGCGACGACCCGCCTTCTTGGCTGTCTGGGATTTAGGTAGAGGAGGTCCTTACTGTCCCATAGGTTTTTAGTTTTCCCCAAGTAGGGTCGAGGGACACGACCCACCTTCTTGGATGCTTGGGATTTAAGTAGACGAGGTCCCTTCTGTCCCAGAGGTTGTTAGTTTTCTCCAAGTAGGGTGGAGGGCGACGACCCACCTTATTGGATGCCTGGGATTTTAGTAGACGAGGTCCCTACCGTCCCAGAGGTTGTTAGTTTTCCTCAAGTAGGGTGGAGGGCGACGACCTACCTTCTTGGATTCCTAGGATTTAAGTAGACGAGGTCTCTACCGTCCCAGAGGTTGTTAGTTTTCCCCAAGTAGGGTGGAGGACGACCCACCTTATTGGATGCCTGGGATTTAAGTAGACGAGGTCCCTACCGTCCCAGAGGTTGTTAGTTTTCCTCAAGTAGGGTGGGACGGTAGGGACCTCGTCTACTTAAATCCCAGGCATCCAATAAGGTGGGTCGTCCTCCACCCTACTTGGGGAAAACTAACAACCTCTGGGACGGTAGAGATCTCGTCTACTTAAATCCGAGGCATCCAATAAGGTGGGTCGTCGCCCTCCACCCTACTTGGGGAAAACTAACAACCTCTGGGACCGTAGGGACCTCGTCTACTTAAATCCCAGGCATCCAATAAGGTGGGTCGTTGCCCTCCACCCTACTTGGGGAAAACTAACAACTTCTGGGACGGTAGGGACCTCGTCTACTAAAATCCCAGGCATCCAATAAGGTGGATCATCGCCCTCCACCCTACTTGGAGAAAACTAACAACCTCTGGGACAGAAGGGACCTCGTCTACTTAAATCCCAAGCATCCAAGAAGGTGGGTCGTGGACCTCGACCCTACTTGGGGAAAACTAACAACCTACGGGACAGTAAGGACCTCCTCTACCTAAATCCCAGACATCCAAGAAGGCGGGTCGTCGCAGTCCACCCTCCTTGGGGAAAAAGTAACAACCTCTGGGACAGTAGGGACCTCGTCTACTTAAATCCCAAGCATCCAATAAGGCGGGTCGTCGCCCTCCACCCTACTTGGGGAAAAAACTAACAACTTCTGGGACAGTAGGGACCTCGTCTACTTAAATCCCAAGCATCCAAGAAGGTGGGTCGTCGCCCGCCTCCCTACTTGGGGAAAACTAACAACCTCTAGGACATTAGGGACCTCGTCTACTTAAATCCCAAGCATCCAAGAAGGTGGGTGGTCGCCCTCCACCCTACTTGGGGAAAACTAACAACTTCTGGGACAGTATCCCAGGATTCCAGAAGGTGGGTCGTCG